>NW_017386235.1:0-30787 GCF_000237925.1 Schistosoma mansoni | reverse complement strand
CCTTTTGATATGCTTTGGAGGTGCTCAGATGGAGAATTCAAAACATGGTAACTCTATTCAGACAAACGTTAACAAGAATCTAAAATAGCGAACCAATAATTATCGTTTTCTAAGTACAAAGCGCCCAATACATTTTCTGTTTAAATAAGAATATGCTATCTCGTCTGTAACTCTATATAGAACATTAAAATTATTTAGACAACAAATAACATGTATATTGTTTCCTATGTATATGAATATGTGTAAATTTTCCAGGCAGGACTTGACCAAGATTTGTGCGTATTTACCACACAAAAGCAACAAAACCATTATCATGAGGTAATTACGTGAAAAGAAAAGTAGTCCACGGCTAATCGATAACTAAAAAATGTTCGTAGAAATACACGAAGCGAAACAGTGGCAGACCCGCAGCCAACAAATGAACCAGCCATTTGGGAGTTGGGACAAGTGAATGATGGGTACTTAAGAACATCTCTATTAAGTATTGTATGACGTATATATTCCCATTGATATTCTCATAAGTGTGAAGAACCAAAGATATTGAAAAAAGTGTAATTTGCACGGGTAAATCGCATTTTGGAAAAAGTCGAAACAATTAAACATTTGACCATAAAAACGAATAAACGGTACTAATCGACAACCAAAATTTATTGTCGTAGATAAACATAAGATGGGCGTAAGTCTCACCTTGGGAGCTCAAAACGATTGATCTTGCTGTCCCATACATGCTTTAAACATTTATGAACAAAGTAACACACCATCTTGCCATCCTAAAATATATAAAATTATTACCCATATTTACTAACATTTTCAGAACATTTCATTTGCGACAGCATGAACGAGGCAGATTTTTGGACGTACGAGTGTTTATTACAACTGCTGAGATGGGTGAGAAAGTCTTTATTTTTCTTACTTTGCTGTTTCAACTATTTCAACAACCACATCATGTATGTAGCAAACACCATGGACATCCTGCAAAAGAAATTTAATACATAGTTTGTATCCTTGTCCTGGGCTCATGGAGCCTAAAACGAACGAGGGCAAACAATTACTTTGACAAGTATCTTCTCGGCTTTTATTAAAGCGCACTCCTTATTCATGCACATCAGCATCCAATGAGGGAACCAATGAAAAACTAGTCTCAGCAGTCCACAAGTTAAAATGATGCCAATGTACATAAAGATTGTCCGTATATATGATAACGAATAACCCGTAACATCCTTGATTTGTAAACACGAAGAAATAAAGAAACATACCACCACAGTATCGTCAAGTTCATTAATTTCTTGACGTTGATCTTCCTGAGTCCAATCTTTGGTCTTTTCGATCGGTGTATGCATCCGAAAGTTGATTTATACGTCTTTTTATTAGCCAAATACTAAGGAACCCCAAAACTAAAGGAGAAACAAGTGCGATGCAGACGCAAGAAACGACTCATGTGATAATCACACTGTTACGCCCCATACAAATTCTTATCATCGAAAGTGTCCAATATCCGTTTCAGTTTCCGTTAGGCAAGGACAAGAGGTTAGATGGACTGACACCGATGTTCTCTCAATTGATTGAACTTTCTGCTGAAAGAGTCGACAGATAGAGCTTCAATCATGTGTTAAATCAATGAATTCCACTAGTTGGTGATTTGATGGGAAAGTCGATGATCAGCTGACAAATAATTTGTTCTGGGATTGTGAACCTTTATCGAGTGACCTCGTAAATTATTTGTTTTGGAAGACAAGAGATATGAAAGCATATAATGTGCAAATTTGTCACTAAGTAATTTGAAAACCGTGATCAAGTTACCTCTAGTTCTTCGACATGACAATGGAAATAGGTTTACTGTAACCAGTCGAGCGTTATACTAGAGCTTTGGTATTCCGGGAAGCAGTTTAGTTGTGGTTCTTCGAACCTTTATTAAAAACTCACTGTCTTTTATTATTCAAGTGCTAACAGGTTTTATTTAGCACTAAAGTTTAGGACAAAGTCAAAAAGGTTTTAGCGTCGACATGGCTATATATTCCAAGCCTAACAAATAGAAAATGTTTATGGAAACGACAGTTTTGCTGTCCAGCACATGGCCAAGTGAAATTCCTGAAGGTGTATCTATTTATGTGTGAGAATAATATTGATATTATAGTTTTTTTGGTGGTGTTTGCTTAGACTGCGACGACTAATTTTCCTTGAGATTCAACAGTTCGGTTCAGTATCGTTCGTTTCAGTGGACGAGATTCTGCAGATATATCAGGAAGGCCTCATTCCTCCTGTCGTCTGGCCATACTAGTCTCACAGAAAGTCTGTCGTTATCTTGCACCTATTAGTTTTCTTCATATGTATCATTTTGTAGAGGGAAATAAGTCCAAAAACTAAACAGTTCTGCGGCTGTCCGACATTGATCCCGAGCTCATTATTGTTACTGGATACATCCCTGCTTAGAGGCGCCCAGTCAAGCATTCACACCAGGACACCTCTGGCTGCACATCCATTGAAACTCCTATTCAGCTTACGTCAAACACTTCTTGACATTTCGATAGCTTTTACGTGTAACAGCGTTGTCGAGCTCCGAATACCAAAGTTCGACCCGAAGTTATCCCAATTGAATTTTTAAAAATTTTATACTTTTCTGTACAAACTACAGTCTCTTTACAATCTGTGCTTGTCTATATTTCCGTTCAATTTCATACTTTCTAACAGTATGCTCAAGTTTTTCTTCCTATGCAATATGGAGAGGTAATTTTTTAAAGTAACTCTTTCACGAATGTAATGCTTCTAACATTAGCTCGGAATTCGTGAAGTAGAAAGGATTCGTAAATTAGGTTGCGCCTATACAGCCAGTCACTGATGACTGACATTCGTTAGAGATCCTTAAGATCACTCTCAAAGCAAAGGAGATTTCCAAGTGATGAAGTTTGTAAAATCCCATTCATCACATCTTTTTGAGAAATGATCTAGTATTTACAATGTTGTCTAGAATAACCTAGGTCATTGCATAACTCTCGTTTGACTAAGACCCGTTCTGTCATCTTTCACTGTCAAAAACAACTAATTTCGTAATATTGTGACACTTGTGGCAGCCGACAGTTGTTTGTACGTTATCATAAGCGTTAGTTGGATCACAATTTGATGCCTCCAATGTTTACAAAGTTTTTTCTCCGGACTGAGTTCTGGTCGGTGTGATTACTAGAGTACGTATCACACGGTGCCAAAAATTAATAACTCCCACTACTTTTGCACATCACAAATATATAACCTGAAACCAGAAATATAATAAAAGCTTGCTCCAATAGATCAGAACTTAGCAGTTACTAAAACGAATAAGCCTTATGTTTATAATCTGAGGATGTCCACATAACAACTTCCTTCTAAATAAATATTATTCTTAAGATTACGAAGCTTTGGATTAAGACAATAACTTGTGTTACGCTGAATTCAACGTATCAGACTCGTTTTATCTTCACTATGTATATACACCTCATACATATTGATTATCTTTTGCACTTAATTGAGACTTTCATAGCATTACCCAAAACTATGACTGTACACGCACAAACACTTATTCTAACGTCATATCTTACCGCTATAATAAGTTGTTTACTTATTAATTTATTCTGTTTTATTTTATTTTTATTACTCGTTTTCCGATACATACATAGTTGTTTATTCTTGTTCTGCGTTAAGATATTTACGTATTTCGCGTCTCCTTTAGTTCTATTTCCTTAGTTTCTTCCTTTCCTCCTTCAAAATTAATTCAAAATTCTTGCTAATTACTCAGAACCTGATTTATTATTACTATTCTATTATTAATATATTATTTTTCCTTCCTTTCTCAAACATGGCAAATGTAATGATAACATTATTGAAAATTGTGTATTATTGCATTTTTGAAGAAACCCGAAATGATTTCTTCACAGCACTTATGTACCCATAAGATGTTTGTGAATAATAATAATAATAATAACTGGAATAATGGGAGAGGATCTTATATTGAGGTTGTTGAAGATGGATGGTCTAAAGCCGTACGAATGAATTTGTGGTTAATTTTTCGATGTACAACCAGAAGGCCTTGTGGAAGAAATAAACATATTAATCACATCAACTTTTTGCATTGTTATTTTATCCACTAACAAATCATTTCTGATAGATATATTTTTAGCTATCAAAAGCTGGTTAAAATTATGGTAATCTTAAGAATCTCTAGAGCTCGCCTCTGCTACGAGCTTGAAGATGCCAAAATTATTCGGAGTCTCACAACAACGTAACCAGTGACACATTTTATAATCGAGATATGACAACCCAGTAAAATTGGAAGTCAAAAGCGAAGAGATTTGAAGATATTTTTGATAGACTGTCAATATATAGAGAAGTGATCAATCTAAGCTGGCTAAAGGGTTGTAAGAGATGCTGTACCCACTCATGATCTAGTGCGGTTGAGTGATCGAGGGCCTTCAGCTCTATGAGTCCATTAAAACCAATGTGGTCATCATTAAATGTCAAAGACATACAGAGCTATAGATTTTATGAATTTATTTATAGCCACAAGCTCAGACCATACTTCTACAATGTTATCCGGATATTTGACCTGACGTCTCCTGAAATTCACATTTCTACCGACTTTTAGTTCTTATAGTTCGATATTTATTTACTTCCTTATTTTGTTTAGGTGTTATATCTCCTATTATTCCATATTGATAGCTGATATTTTTGTGTGTTTGAGAATAGAGCCTCGTGCTAAAACTGTTCTGTTTCACGATCTAAATGATGACCTACTGTAACTACTAGTCTGGTTTCTTCTATAGATAAAACTAGGGGTAACTACCAGCACTGAGTTGACGAGCCCAGTTGTAAACACGGAAATTAATTTCTGTCACTAAGACGTAAATGGATCATTGGGATAGGACAGATCACTTCAACGACCAAGGTTCAGGTCACACATTAGGTCACAAACGTGAGGATTGCCACAAATAAAAAACTTAGGTTTCATCTCACGGAACAGAGTGAAATGGCTGAAAATCTTTCGTGCCTTAAGGTAACCCTCGTGCTATTGATAGAAGAAACCAGAGAAGTAGTGAATAGGTCTTTATTTCGATCCTCGCGTAGTCGCAGTGGAGCGTGGGATTATATGTTCAGACAAACAAAGGCTCTCAACATTCAATATAAGATAATAGGGAATATAACGCTTACAAAAAGTAAGGAAGTGAATGAATACTTGAACAATACTATTTTAGCATATGCTCGGTTGTTTGGGGTCAACTCTTAACCAACCAACCTGAGCTGTTACATTAGCTTCCCCCTAGAATCGACTTTCGTAGGAACGTCGGTTCGATTATCCTTGCACTCAGGCCTCTTGTATTTACACTTTTTGTTCTTCAGTCTTCTTTGTCTCGGGTTTATTACTTGACTTTGGTCAAAGATTTATCTTCATTACTCCATTTCACTGTTGTATATTTCCAGGCCATCGACACTCATGTCGTGCGTGACTAAACCCAAGTTTGTGGAGCGGTAAGGTTGGTGACGGTTGGCTTTTGACTGACTTTTGGAAAGGGTTACTCTGGTCTCAGCCAAAGCGTGAATGAACAACACCGGATACGAAGATATCATGGAACGACATGGACTAACTGGGAGAAAGAAACATATATGGAGAGAAATTTGTATATTTACGTGCGTTCAATGACACGGTCATAGGTGGCACAATATTTCCACAAAAACGCATATACAAAGCTACATGGGTCACATCAGATCATACTTCAGAGAACCAGATAGACATACTTGCATCACTAAAAGTTTCAGAGGGACGGTGGGAGATGTGAGAAACAGAAGATCAGTTGACATAGCTTCAGATCACCACCTGGTAGTTGCTAAGATGAAACTGAAGCTAAAGAAACACTGGACAACTGAATAAACAATATTACAAAGGTTTAATACAGTCTACCTTCGAGATACCAACAAACTCAATGAATCCAAGATAACTCTCAACAACATGTTCCAAGACTTACAAGGTCTATTCGGAGGAGAGAAAACCACTATGGAAGACGGGAAGAGAATGATCAAACAAGCCCCAACTTCAACATGTCAAGAGGTGCTGGGTCGCAAGAAGCACCATTATAGGGAATAGATCACTATCGAAAACCTTGGACAAGACTCAAGAAAGGAAGAACAAGAAGGCAGAAATTAACAACAGCCGAACATGAGCAGAGATAGTCAAGGCACAATGAATACACAGAAGCAAACGAGTGAAGATGAGCATTAGAGCTGACAAGCGGGAATATGCGGAAGACCTAGCAACGACAGAGGAAATAGCTGCGAAAGAAGGAAAAATAAGACACCTATATGACACAAAGAAGAAACTAGCAGGGAAATATGGTAAGTCACAGCAACCAGTCAAGGACAAAGAAGACAAGATAATCACTCAGATTCAAGAAGAGAGGAACAGGTGGGTAGAACACTTTGAAGAACTACTGAATAGACTAGCACCATTGAACCTACCAGACATTGAGGCAACCCACACAGGACTTCCTATAGATGCCACTCAACCAACGATCGAAGAAATCAGCATGGTTATCAGACAAACCAAGAGTGGGAAAGCTGAAGGACTAGACAGCATACCAGCTGAAGCACTGAAGTCAAACACAAAATTAAATGAAAAGACAATGTCCTATTCAAGGAGATTTGAGAGGAAGAACAAGTGCCGACAGATTGAAAAGAAGAATACCTCATCAAGATACCAAAGAAAGGAGATCTGAGCAATTGTGAGAACTACAAAGAAACCACACTACTATCGGTACTAGGAAAGGTTTTTGAACAGAGTGTTGACGAACCGGATGAGAGACTCATTAGACATCCAGCTTCGAGATCAGCAGACCGGATTCCGTAAGATTCGGTCGTACACAGACCAAATCGCAACACTACTGATCATCGTTGAACAATCAATTGAATGGAACTCATCACTTTACATCAACTTCCTTGACTATGAGAAAGCGTTTGACAGTGTGGATAGGAGGACCTTATATGATCTTCCTCGACACTATGGTGTACTTGAGAACATCTTCAATATCATCCGGAATTCACACGACGGACTACACTGCAAATTCGTTTATGGAGGACAGCTCACATATGTTTTCGAAGTGTGGACCAGTGTCAGACAAGTTTGATTGCTTTCACCCTTCCTCTTTCTTCTGATGGTTGGCTAGATTATGAAGACCTCCATATCCCTGAAAGCACGGTATTCAATGGACTCATATAACTTTGTTGTTTCTAAGCTTCGTTTATCTATCTATAGAAGTATACTTACTCATGCCTATTGTGCTTCAACATTTCAATTATATCGTCTCATGAAGAGTTTTTTACAGGAAGTATATTGACTCATACTAATGATAAAGAGTCCTCAAAATATGTTTTTCCATATCTACGTCATTGTAGTTCTCTTCGTCCATCAATAAACTTATGTAATTTAATGACTGAAAAATATATTATTTAATACACTTGTTTAATGTTTCCGCTTGACTATATGAATTAATTAATGAGTAGATTTCGGTGGCTTCAGTACCAAATATCTTATTGATGATAATGAGTAAGATATAATGAACCTAGTATTATCAAGACGTCACATTGAACAAGTCACATTCTACAACGTCATTCTTGTACCATAAGTTTTATAACAATTTAACAGATAAGACTTTATAAATAACTTTTGATCTTTCATATCAAACCTTATTGCGGATGGTACCAATGAGGGTATACTAGAAATAAATTTAGTTATCAGAAATTCATTCAATAGAATATAGATAATTGATATTATATACATTGAAGAAGTGATTGAGATTTTTATGATTAAGCAAAGTTTCCGATTTACAATCTTATGTTTGTATTTATGTCTAGTTTGTATGTATGTATCTATGCGTGTATGTATATAGTATGTATGTATAAATCGAGGTGGTAACTGTAAGATCAATGAAAATACAGAAGACAACTGAAAAAATATGATAGATTGCACTATTTTGTCTAGTTATACTCCATTTCCGTAGCTTATTTACTAGAATCCATATATAATTGTTAAACTATTTGACACTTGATTAGTGGTAGGTGAGAGAAATAAGTTTCCCATTAGTTTCATTTTATTTTATTATTTAATTGGAAATGTATTTCTAGTTGGTCCAGGGCAATGTCTATGATATAAGTGTAAATCATCCATTACACCATAACGACAAGGTGGTAAGATGTAAGAACCATTGAGTGGTAATGGAATTCTGTAAAACAAAAAAAATAGTGTTTCTGTTTAAACAAACTAAATACCTTTTTATTATTACTATTTTACAGACGCTATATTAAAATTGTAGGCAACATTTCAAAGCTATAGTCAAACGAAGTCATATTCTAAGGTGACCCTGTTTGATATTCAATAGTTAAACATCATTGACGAAAACACTCACATAATCCGACTCTTCGTCAAGTCTTACAGAGTTCAATCAGTTTGTATACTCAAATACATATAATTCACAACTAATCATCGATCTGTACATAAAATGTTGAAGAAATACTACTACATCCTAAACCGGACAGTTAGTCATATGATTTCTACAATTACACTAAATAATCCTAAGGTTGTGGTCAATGTCACGTTTGTCAGATCTATAGCTCTGATCAAATTTTATAGACCAATCTGTAATTTGATCATCAGTTTGTGAGTGTTATTTTTTTTGTATTTTAGATGATCATAAGAAATTGGTACGAAAAGATGGGCTTAGTTTTCATGATAGTTGATTCTTGCAAACAAGGAATATCTACAGTTTTAAAGGAATTGATTTACAGCCATTACTACTAAGCTATTCGAGCTACATCCCACCTTTAAATACATGACGTAATAGGATTATAGAATAATAAGGAGGTATCACTTTAAAAGAATACTTACTCTTCAGCTGTGAATTGACGTTTCCCTTCCAACAATTCAAAACATCGTTTATCATTCGGTTGACATACACATGCACAATCTGAAAATGTGTGCATAATAAATTTCAACGGAGGAATACATAGTCGATTACTGCAGCTAATGTTGTCATTATGATCCAGTTGTAGAGTATATGAGGAAAATTTAAAAAATATTTGAAAGTTAATGTTGATAAATAAGATGTACTGTCATTATATTCATAAAAAAAATAAACTGTCAATCGAATGTTTAGCTTGATGTTAATATTAAACTAATAATCTTCCTTTCTTAATACTTAATATTTTCTAACCTTGTTTGTGTGTGCAAAGATGGATAGTGGCTAGCAGTGGAATCCAGGATGCGCGTTTCGTCCTATTTGGGACTCGCCAGCTGGATGTACCTGCATCTCAGAGTTGATGTTCACCCTGGGACTCGAACACAGTACCTTTCGATTCAAACGCCATCGCATTATCCACTCAGCTACTGAGTCCTGATAGCCACTTGCATGTGAAATGGGGTGAAGTTTAAATTCATTTAGTATTGTTTGTTTGAATCTTGTTTGTGTATATTAATTGTAATAGAAGAAATAATCTGGCGGCAAAGCACTTATCAATAAGAGTTCTATATAGTTCACAAATTCATGTGTTCATGGAATAGGTTTTTCTAAACTCTTAGTCTGCTTTTTAAATCAAAGACTATTATGTTAGAAAAATAACATTAATAACTGTTATCTACCCACTCATTATTTATACCTTCAAAGTATGTTTAAAAGCCAAATACTAAAAAAGATAGATAAAACCAAGAGTGAACATCAACTCTGAGATGCAAGTACATCTAGCTGACGAGTCCCAAATAGGACGAAACGCGCATCCTGGATTCCACTGCTAGCCACTATCCATCTTTGCTTATAAACCATCATTATTATTTTCATAATAATCTAACGGAAGCAGAAATACTCCACTTATTAATTTTTACACATTTCTGTTAACATACAGTCGTATTATGAAGTTACACATAACAAGACTTAATATAAACAAAATGTAATTTTCTTAATAAATATCTTTAATGACATAATAACCTATACAACTCAATATTAGTACTTGATTGCCTATTGAATACGAATTCCAAATACAATACGTTCATTTGTGTACATTTAATTTTACTTACAGTAAATTGAACTATTTCAGGAATTCCTAGTTGGTGTAATAATTTGAATAATTCTAATCATCATAATTTTCTTTTATTTCAATCTACTAAATTTTGTTTGACAAGTGTTTATTTTCAGAAGGGGTTTTGTTGATATTATAGTTATTTTAATAGTTGAAATCATGAGTCAATTGAAACTAGACCACCATGGGAAACCTGGAAGCACTGGAGTCCCATACTAGGACGAAATGGCCGTCCAGTACTTCCAGGTTTTCCATAGTGGTCTAGCTTCAATTGATTCATGATCTCAACTATTAAAATTAGAAAGTGTTTATTTGGCAAACGGCACAACAATTTAGTTTTATCAACGCTTTTTTGTTTCTGAACATAGTATGATCTCTTCTTTAAAACAGTACATTTTAACCTTAAAAGTAATATTTAACATTTTCATAGTTGAAATCATGAGTCAATTGAAGCTAGACCAACATGGAAAACCTGGAAGCAATGGACGTCCATTTCGTCTTATTGTGGGACTGCTCAGCGGTGCACACCCACGATCCCGTCTCACGAGATCTGAACCCAGGACCTACCAGTCTCGCGTCAGAACGCCTAGCCACTAGACCACTGAGCCGACATCCGATAGGGTTTAGGTTGTAAAGCAGCTGTGGAGAATCCACAGAATAATTGAATTCATGTTATCAAGATACAACATTTCCCTCTGCTTTTTATTCAAGTTTATAAATGAGAAAAGATTGTATCAAACAAACAGTAGACTTAGTAAAAAATCAAAAGTCTTTCAAGGTCATCTTGAACATAGAAAACACTTCAAACAACATTATATTTTATATAGTTGAAATCATGAGTCAATTGAAGCTAGACCACCATGGAAAACCTGGAAGCACTGGACGACCGTTTCGCTCTATTGTGGGACTCCTCAGCAGTGCGCATCCATGATCCCGACTCACGAGATTCGGACCCAGGATCTATCAGTCTCGCGCGTGAGATGGTGGTCTAGCTTCAACTTACTCATGATCTCAACTATGTAAAATTACTAAAATCTCCACAAAACTACCTTCTGATAATGAACATTATATTTATCAGTATTTTGTTATATAATGGAATATGAAGTAATGAGGATATTTTTCTTTCATTAAATAAGCCAGTTGTAATTGTTGATTAGTAAAGGGAAAACTTAATTTATAAATTCTAATAACTATACACTTGTGACTTGTCATAAATGGATTCTTTGAGATTTATGGGAAGATCTACCTCTCAATGAATCAAATAAAATTAGATCTAGTGATTAGTAACATTTCTTACTCTTTCTCTTCAATAATTATTATCTTTTAATAATACTAATAAACAGTGGTTAACACTTATGATTTATAAAGATTAAACATCATGAATTACTATAAGAAGATTAAGTAGTACTTCTACACGGTATGAGTTATAAATTTTCTCTAAGCTGTTTGTAAAAATGATCCAGAAGAAACTTTCAGTAATTTTGGCTTGTTTTTCTGAATGAATAAGATCATCTTGAAATTAAGATAGATTGTATAGTTGTATGACTATGAGTAACTGTTGTATCCCGTGGAGAATTATGAATGGTAACTCTGAGGACTATTTATGGACCAATGTGATATGTATATCTCCTATTGTATAATTGCTAAGTAACTAAACTATTCATATTCGTGTCCCTCTTATTATAAGCTTTATTTCGACCTATAGACTATTATTATACGATTTACCATTCTTGAGTTATCCCTAGTCTATTGATTACTGTTCCCCCTATTCACAGCCACATTAGGCCATATCTTGTACAAGTGTTATTTTCTATTTTGTGGTACGATGTGGTCTGTTTGATTGGTATATAAACCCAGTATGTTTGAGAATAATGATTCATATTGCAGAGGCTGTTATTGGTGTTCTGGACTTAACTGGCTGGGCTAGGCAGAAAGCAGGACTGATATGTACTCAAGACTGCTCAATACGATTTTGTGTATTATTGATCCGATCGATAATTCGCTCTTCTGTCATTGACGGGAATCAGCACGTTCATATATCAAACAGGACACGTTGTAACAGTAACCACAGATCAAACATCTTAATTTTCTGATCTCTTGTATATACAATAGAACTTGTGATTTTTCGTTTTCCACTAAATCTGTAACAAGCTCAACAGTATATGAATAGAATATTAATCTATTTGAAAAAGAAGATATAATTTTGAACTTGAAAACACAAACATTTTTTTCCTGGCAAATGAGTTAAGTGAATAAACAGTAAAGAAGTGAATACAAATTCAGTAAAATCTAGAAAATCCGACTGTGGTATATGCTACTTATGCTGACAGATATTAGTAGTATGTAGCAGCAATCAAAAAATTGAACTAAAGAGAGCAGGAATGAAATTGGAGAGCAATCATAATAGCAACAGAATTAGAGGAATAGTGGAGTATGTCAAGGACAACGCAATAAGCTGTGCAAATGATGTATTTAATGTATGATTTTCATATTTTACAAAGGCATCGTGTAATTTTGTAGCAAATAATATTAGAAAATGGATTTTCCACACCTGAGTATATATTTTTTTCTGGTAAACACGGCCAATAACATAATATGTATACCCCGATCATTCCCAATTACTCCAGGTTTAGTAGCGATGCTTTTTCAGCTGCCAGTCGATGGAAGCTGTGATTTCACTAAACATTTTACTGTTACTCATAAGTACTCAAGTTTTTCTTGTCACTAGTCATTTTAACAGTCACGGTGTTGTCAACTACGAATTTCTTCGTGAATGTAACCTTTTGCTTGAAGACATTTGGGGGATTATAGGAGTGAATGAAATTAAAAATGTGTAGTGGACGGTTGCTGAGTCATGCCAGTCCTTCTGTAAATTCAACAGGGAATATCTACGTGCGACTCATTTATCAATCTAGATCACCCTACCTACTCAAAAAACTTAGTCCTTTGTGATTTCCACTTGTTCCTAAAATACTTAATATTTGTATGCGAGTGGCACTGACAATATAGAGATGCTAATGTGTCAAACATTGAGACAAATGAAAAGTATGACTTGCTAGAACTTTCATGGATATTTTCAACAAAGGAAATTAATATAGGATAAGACTTTTCATAAACGGAAGCATTTTGTAATGAATTTGACTGGTACATATTTAATTTTTGTTAACTGAATTTATTTTATATAATCAAACTAACCGTGGTTGACATCCACACTGTAAATGATTTGTTAATGCAATCAATTCGGTTGAATGAGTGAAATTTCCAAACGGTACAATCTAAAATTGTTTTATTTTTTGAGAGAAAGACATTGAATTAAAAATGTTGTATTTGAAGTTAATCAATTAATAACACTTCAATATAACATTATCTAAATCAGTATATTGAAAACTGCTAATCTGTGTTAGTCACTACCGATTAAAGGAATATACAATTGTGGAAAAAATCCCGGACTCGAATTCATGTCTTTCAGGAGATCGAAATAAGCGATTGCTTGGTGTTGCCAGAAATTCTCTCAAAATATGTATAACAGAAATACTCGCCATGTATAGTTACTGAAAAATTGTAATATGAATTATAAATGATAGGTCTGTAGTATATGAAAATGGACAACATTGAAAGACAATTACACATCATGCATACATCCCCTATTTAAGTCAATAACTAGTATTTAGTAAACTAGTAGAAATCCGGACTGATTTAGGCTTTGGAACGTTTCATTTCTGGACGAGTTTGAAACGACTGATGATTTTTTTAAAATTTCATTGTTTTCATTTCTTGATAGATGCTGAAAACTATAGAGATCCAAAGTAATGACTGTGTAACCACTTCAGAAATACATATTCATGTACAAGTATTTCACTGTGCAAATTAAACGATACAATTAATCTATAGTTATAACAGTCATACAAGACTACTCATTAAAAATTATCATCATTATTGGTTGTTTGAATCTCCCCATTTATGTTTAGGACTAGAATTGATCAATCTCTTTTGGGACATGTACAACCTGTGTGGATTACCTCAATATTGACTAAAGTCACATGCATTATGATCAGAGAGGAATGGTGGTCGGCAGTGGAATTCAGGACGCGCGTTCCATCCTATTTTGGACTGGTCCGTATTTTATGTTTACTTCAACGTTAGTAATTTGTTTATTGGCTTAACTTTACTCATAAGTAGTATGATTATATACTTTGGAAACTAATGAGCTAAGCTTTTGAGGTATAAGTTTGGTAAACATGATAAGAATGAAACAAAACAATACGAGGATCAATCACTATTCTTACTTGCATCACAGCAACTGCAAACGTTTTCAACGAAACCTTTACAGGTAAACATTCTTCTTCAAGTGTTTCACAATTACAAGATGTATACTGATTTCGATCATTCAATATATCTAAATATTGGTCATCATAATTTACATGACCATTAGATGAAGATGATGAAAGTGGTGTGAATTCTGATCTCTCATAATCATATTCTTCTTCATAATTTGAAAATGAATTTGTATAATGATTACAGCGTGAGATTTCTTGTTGGCCACATCTTTGAATGTGTATACCACGTGGTATGATAAGAGCTGTATGATGATGATGATCATGATTTGGTTCTTGGTGTTGTTGCTGGTGATCATGATTGAGACGAAGAAGTGCTTCTGTACATAATGTTCGATTCTGTGGTTGGCAAGATATTATTTTGAATTCTTGATAATTTTCAAAAGCTCGTCTTAATTCATCTTCCGAATCTACAGGATAAATATATACTGGTTAATGTTAATATATTTGGATGAATGTTACATAATTAGAAGTTTGTGCAACATATTTAACTGTTTTGTTCATCAAAAGATGTACTATTTGAAGTTGTTTGAAATTCGAAGATGATCTTCTTCAGGGAAAGTTAAAGGAAATCAAAACCTAAACTCTATAATTCTACTCGAGATGATTCGATATTTAGTTATATTTTATACAGGAGAAATTTAGGTCACTCATATATCTTTTTGATCGAATTTTTAAACTGGGAGATTCGACCACACAAAGACTTATCTAATGATTAGATTCATATCTCTATTTGATGAAAATGACTTAGATGAGAAATTAATGAAATCATTTTATTTACAACTGAATAATTACTTACTTACTTACGCCTGTTACTCCCAATGGAGCATGGGCCACCGACCAGCATTCTCCAACCAACTCTGTCCTCGGCCTTCCTTTCTAGTTCCATCCAATTTTTGTTCATTATTTTCATATCTGTTTCCATTTCTCGGTGTAATGTGTTCTTTGGTCTTCCTCTTCTCCTTTGGCCTTCAGGATTCCATGTGAGGGCTTGACTTGTGACGCAGTCGAGTGATTTCCTTAAAGTGTGTCATATCCACTTCCAGCGCTTCTTCCTGATTTCTTCCTCCGCTGGAATCTGGTTTGTTCTCTCCCATAGTAGAATGTTGTTGGTAGTGTCTGGCCAACGGATCCGAAGTATCTTGCGTAGACAGCTGTTAATAAACACCTGTATCTTCTGGATGGTGGCCTTCGTAGTTCCCCAGTTTTCCGCACCATACAGTAGAACTGTCTTGACATTTGTATTGAAAATTCTGATCTTGGTGTTGGTTGACAATTGTTTTGAGTTCCAGATGTTCTTCAGTTGTAGATATGCTGCTCTTGCTTTGCCGATCCGCGCCCTCACATCTGCATCAGATCCACCGTGTTCATCAATGATGCTGCCCAGATATGTAAAGGTTTTCACATCCTCCAAAGCTTCTCCGTCAAGTGTAATTCGATTGGTGCATGATGTATTGTATCAGAGAATCTTTGTTTTCCCTTTGTTTATATTGAGACCTACTGCTGCTGAGGGTGCTACAACTGAATAATTGATTAGAATTTACTTCGAAAATACAATTCAAGGTTTATTGAAGCTGTCTGCCAGATCCTTAAAGCACTCAAAGGTTTAATCATACAATATCATAATGCTGTTTAAATCATTTTAACTAGATTACTTTATAGAGGCTTTTTATATATGTTTTAGAAAACTAATACCATTATTTGGTTTAGAGCATTGGCAAAGAACATACTATTGTAATAGTGAATATAAGAATCAAAGATATTCATAGTGAATAATTCACTACTTGTGTAGTTTAAACAGACAAACTATTGACTTTTTAAAAATATTTAAATATTTGATTTAATTAGTGACTAGTTTTGGAAATGAACATGGTTAAATCCAATAGAACAAGTACTGTAATATATGTAACCCAGGTAATCCGTTGTAGAAACCAAAAAAGCAGACAAAACTAAACTAAACAGAATCGATCATAAAATTTAACATTTCAAAATGCTTTTTCACTAAGATCATGGTTTGTTTGACGTCAGCAATGCATTTTTCTCTACTTACGTTATCACCGATCAATGATACATTCAATGATATAGAAAAGTGAAAATATAATTTTTATCAGAGATTATTTTATCTCCGTTTAAGAAAACTATTCGACGTATTTCTATGGCTATTATAAAGCTATCACGTTTCATTCAATTATTTGTATAAAATCAGCAATAGTTGGTCAAACTTTGCATAGTGAAACAATAAAATACAAATTGCTTCTTACGATAACTTTCTAAATAGATTGATACTGGGTTGGAAACAATATCACATCACTTTATTCATTGCTGATCGATAGCATTCGATCAGCACTAAGACTGACTTGACACGCATGACATTGATCACTACCCAGTGATCAATCAATTGTGATTACATCTCAGTCCTACAGGAGGTAAGTCACGGCCCAAATAGCTCAGTGGTAACGTCTCTGACTGTGAAGCTGGGTGACACGGGGTCGAATCCGTCAGGGAGCACTAGTTTCCTCAACCTTACAGGTACACCTTGCTGACGAGTGCCAAGTGGTACGAAGTCCGGGTCCAGGGTTTTCTGTTGACCACCTCCAACCACCATCTTATCTCAACATAATGTACACAGTGTCGAGCCGCATAGACTAGTGGCCACATTGCAACTTGATCGATAGTATTCGATCAGCACCAAGAAGAACTTGACAAGCATGACATTGATCACTACCCAGTGATCAATCAATTGTAATGTTTTCATGGTGTCTTCACGACGTTAAACAACTGGAAATTGGTGTATACAAAGTTCAGTTTTACAGGGTAGGGAGCTATAAGCAACAAACTTGTTTGGTGAAATTTATCACTAAGGTGTATACGTAGCCTGAATGAGATCGACAGAATTCTCTGAGACTCACTTAGATAATCTAACCTAATTGTAGGAAATATGACTACTCTGAGGTAGTGACATGGAATCTTAGGTAATTTAAATTTAAACCTGTATGCCTAAATACTAAATTCCCTGAAATGATAGCATTTGTCTCAGATTTTTCGACATATAAATGAAATCCCTAGTTACAAACAGACTATGATATCCCTAATCACTTAACTTTTATTTCATACAATAGATTTTACATCGGTAATCACATAAATCAAAACTATTGAACCATACAGATCATAAACGGGTAAAAATGAAACTATCACTACTAGTACTATTATTATTATCAAGACATGACTTACATGACTCTTCATTGAGATATCCCCCAGAATCGATTTTCACTTCATGGGTTTGTAGATCTTTTGGTAGTTGCTCATGAGTTTTACTCAAGATATGTGAAAATTCTGTTGCTAAATTTATTTTCAATGGACTTTGTTTATTATTATTATTATTGCTACTGTCAGGTACAATTGCACGACCTTCACGATTACTTATCTTTCGTAGTCGTAAACTATCGGCAAATATTCCTCCACCGATTCCACCGGAAAACTGTATATCATTTAAGTATGAAGATGATAATGATTCTTGAATTTTTTGTCGTCCTGTTAATGAATGTGAATCCAAACGTGAATTAATCATCTTTTCATTATATTCCCCTTTATTATTAAGACCATTACTTTTAATATCTGTCTTAACACCTTTGGTACCAATGATAATTTTTTTGAAATCATAAAAATTTTGTGCTTTTTTAAATTGTTTCGCTTTTTCATTGGTAAGCATTGTTGAAAAATGTCGTAGATACCGATGATATTCATCAAGACGTCTATGCTCTTGTTTATGGCGTAACATTTTTAATTTTTGCTCTCTTTGAATTTGTACTTGTTGTACTAATTTGAAACGTTCCCATTCACGTATCAAGTTGAATGCCTTTATTTAAAAAGAAAAAAGAATCTTTTTGTTTGATAGTGAATAAATTATGAAACAAGTTATTTCCAGTAGTTATTGAATACTGAACTCACGTGACTTCTCTGCTAAAATATTTAATGGCAGAATGATAGTATTCCCGTGGCGGGGATATTTCTTACGAAATTGGCTGGACGAAAAGCGAATGTCCGGTGCTTTAACCGGGTTGGTGGACACAGAAAGTCCATCTAGAAGAGTTGGAAAACCCTGATTCCAAACCAATGGTGCACATAAACTCCAGTATCCTGAGGGAACAAATGGCATATGAATCAATCGTTGGACACCGGCTACCATGGGACTGCATCTCCTTACGATGCTCTACTACCTTGTGGATAAGATCTTCAGGTCGAAGGCTCCGGGCGTGACCCTCTAAGAAAACCACCTGCTTCAGTTTTGGTACCTGAGAGTATCACAGCCCTCACACAAATCAAATGAGATTAGTGTGGCGCATATTTATCTGGTGTCCCTTTGTACCAATATTTGTGTGTTTAAATAAATAAATAAACAAACAATAAAATTCCTCACCAAAACTTAATGGTAATTTTAGTATATGAATGTCCTGATTAATGTTCTCTTTCAAAAGACATCTGTAACCCGAAATATGACTTTGGTGAGATCGTATGAATGATTGTTGTCAAAATATACACCCTGGCTATCCTCGTATATAATCATCAACTTAAATCGCGTTAGTGAATAACGGAATTAAATAGGTCGAATACGAGAGTCTAATTCGAATACGTATATTTTGTATAATCGTTGATCGGAACAGACAACCATAGAGACTTAGGGAAAGAAGCGAAGAGAAAATAACGAGGCAAATGGACGTGCAATGGAGAAAGCGGGAGAGCCAGCTCAATTTAATCAAGCGTAATCGATATTTATATTCAGAAATAAGTTACAGACATATGATGAATAGGATAAGAAGTACAAGCACATACGCTTACATAAAAACAGTCAAAGTTAATAAGCGAATAATGAACAAGGTCGAAATGTGTGGGCTTAACATAGCAACCGACGCTACAAGACTATGATCTTTCTTCTTGTTGATTTGCATCAACTTTAACCTGAATTTATGTTATTCATTTCTTATTATTACAATTTCCTTACCTGTTTCAACTTAACTAACTAACGTATATTAGTCTTTATTGTTTCCAACCCTCATTAATTGCAATTGTGAGTAGTTTGTAGTGATTATAACACCATGAAATAGTATTCATTCATTTTTATGCAGGTAATTTTGTTTTTCTTACTAAGGTTCCATATTTTAAAAGAATCTATCAAAATAAACAAGTGAAGATAATAGTTAGTACTACCGATTATATTTTTAGATTTTCTATGGTATAGTGTTTGGATAGACCTCACAAGAATTGGATAGTTTAAAGCCAAGTACACCGATCTGCACAATAGTGATGATTTTGATTCCGATTAATTAAATTTTAAACTGATATCTAAACACTGATAGAATCAAGTTCATTGGTTCTATTTTGAAATTCTAAACAAAGGTCTGTTGCTAGCGAAAAAAAAATTATTGGTCGATTCACTACATAAAGATGAATGAAACAATTGCTTACATGAAAAATGATAGAAAAACTAAATATGATTTGTTTATTACTTGTTGTAGATAATAAACACATAATTAAGTAGTTTTTTATAGTTGAATTCATGGGTCAATTAAAACTTGACCACCATGGGAAACCTGGAAGCACTAGATGGCTGTATCGTCTTATTGTAGGACTCCTCAGAAGTGCACATCCATGATCCCGCCACGCGAGATTCGAACCCGGGACCTACTAGTCTTGCGCACAAGCGCTTAACCTATAGACCACTGAGCCGCCTGGCATCCGACGGTATTAATATCAAACTTCAACCAATCCACGAAATTGAGTGACACATACACCATTGTCTACAGTGAGTTACTATCTCACAACAGACCCGGTTGAACTATCCTGATCACTGCTTCGCACTTGAACTCCAGGAAATATCTCTTGAAGCCAGTCACTAGTTAGCATATTAATTAAATAGTCAGATAAGGTTTGTTATTTGTAAGAGATAGATTGGTTTTCTAATCATTGACTATGTTATTTAGCTCATTTAAATTCAAAGGTCTTCTAACAATGCTGTCCCTAATTCCCTCAATTATGTGAACCTATCTTTAAAGATATAGTTATTATCACGAATTGACATCCATTCATCATTATTCTCATGATCAAATCTCAAATTCAATATCTTCCTCGATCAGTCAGTAGAAATGCAACAAATCTTAACAGTGAAATCAATTATTTCTCAAAATTTTACGACTACGTCTCTTGTTTAATATCCCTTCTATTCATAATGATATAACTTAATTAATAATGAGGTCATAAGGTAGTAAATTCTCCTGATGAAAAATGCTTCATATCTTATAGCTTTAATATGTCATACATGACAAGTAAGTAGATGCATATTACTAATCTTGTTTAAAACGAGTATCTTTTATATTGAAAATTAGATTCTTATCATCAGAAACTGACATCTGTTGATAAACTATTTCTCTTATTATTATCAAAAGGGGTTTTGTGGAGATTTCAGTATTTTCTTAGTTAAAGTTAGACATTAACACCATCGGATGCCTGCTCAGTGGTCTATCAGTTGATTGCTCTGGCGCGAGATTAGTAGATCCTGGGTTCGAATCTCGTGGATGCGCACTGCTGAGGAGTCCCATAATAGGTAGAAACGGCTTTCCAGTGCTTCCAGGTTTCCCTTGGTGGTCTAGCTTCAATTGACTTATGCTTTCAACTATTTCTCTTATGTCCAGACATTTTACTGATATACACTAACTACTATCGTATAACACTGAATCTAGTATCTGGGGGAATTGTTTTAATTTTAGTTTATAATTTATTCCATACATTCAATCTGATAAATTATGATCTTGTTTATTTATTTAGTTCAGTTATAATTTCAAATACTTTGCCTAGTTTCATCTATCAGACAAAATAATTTTTTTTTTAAATACAAAAATACCAATTACATCATTTGTGTGTTTGTTATTCTTATTGTTATCATTAACATAAATCTTAATTGATTATTCCATTTGGAAGATTGAATATATACCGTTGTGTTTGTATGTTTCTCCCTAGTAGTTAATTCATTTTTTATTCAATTACCTAACCAATCAGTCTATTGAATGATCAATAATATTTTTACAGATTACATTCAGTGTTCAATGGGAATAAGTACACTTATCTTTCCTTTTTGTAGAGAAAAAAACATCTCTATATTCCTTTGCCTAGATTATCTCTTATCTTATCTGAATAGGTAGAATAATAATAATAATAAATTGGAGACAAAATTATCACAATCTGTTTTGTTATTCATCTAAAGGATAGAAACTAATCAAAGACGTCTATAGACATATGGTTATACTCCCTCTCTCTCTCTATGTATATATACATTTTGTAATCTACAAAGACCAACTATGTATACTGAATTGTATCCGAATATTTTAGACAAAAAAAAACATAAAACAAAGTAGAAGTAACATTTTTCTTCTCGAATGTTAAGATACATTTTTTGTACTGGTTTATGGATATCTGAGTCAGATAGTTCATTATCTTCATAATGGTGGAGAAGATTTATAGCTCAGGTGGATGATTTTTATGTAGGTTTGTTCTCTGTGCTGGATGGTTTAGTCGTGGAGCTTTCAAACACTTCACTTCTACCCGAAGTTTGTGCTGATGATTTCGTTCAGAAGGACGATGAAAGCTCCACGACTAAACCATCCAGCTCAGAGAACAAACCTACATCAAAATTATCTTCATAAACTACATACTTAGCGATAAGCTTAAATCTATTGTGACTGGACACTTTACTTCAAAATCATTTTGATCTTAATTAAATGACCTTTCTCATTTACAAATTACACAATTTTGAAGTTATATATGTCGTAACAGATGCAAACGTTCACCACTTTTAACATATAACATTACCATATTCAAAAGGGGTTTTGTGGAGATTTCAGTATTTTCAGTTGAAAGCATGAGTCAATTGAAGCTAGACCAACAAGGAAAACCTGGAAGCGGCCGTCCAGTACTTTCAGGTTTTTCTTGGTGGTCTAGCTGCAATTGACTCATGCTTCTAATTACCTTATTCATAAATACATGCCTTATTTTGGCCTTTGTAAAATATCATAATTATGGACTTATAACAGTAGAGCCTGATGATGAAGTTATTGAAAGCAATTGCTCGTTTAAATGTTCTTCATTTTTGAATATTCCATGGGGATTTTGAGACTGCTTAAATCTATCGGTTCAATCCCATACATTTGAATTGATGACATGAATTCACAGAATGAACTGATAGGATAATAGCAATTTATTCTCTAGTGATCAGTTTCTTGATGACTTCATCGGTGTTATGATTGGAAGTCTTTATTTGTGATGTCAACTAGTGAATAATAATTTCATCTCTGAATTATTATTCTTCAGAGTTATGATGAATAAAACATCAATAATGAGTAAACACGTGTTATTTGGTTAACATTTAGGATTAATAGAAACTAAAACTGGTTAAAAATGTAATACGTGAGAAAATGTACTCGTTTAATTTTATTTATTTGATCTTTTAGCTCACTTACTACACATGGACCCGTATAATTGACCACAAAGTAAACAATAAGTGTGTGTGATAGTGACACTACCCGGTTACTCAAACAGATCTATATGGTGCAGGGTACAAATCTATTAATTAGTGACTGACAGTCAAACTCACAGCTCGTTGACCCACCACTCCACTTAAGATTGAGATTATAAAACTAAAAACTAGGTAAATGTCTCAACTTTATTGAAGGTGTATATATGTGAATCATTGAGGCTCTATATTATATCAAAAACGCTTAAAAATGAAGACAATAAAATAGAAAAGTGATTAACTTACCGTAATCAAGTCTACTGAAGTCTGATTATATCGTACAAATTGAAATACAAAGTTAAAAATATCATTTTCAACATTGTATGCGATAAATGATTGACTTGTCAGCTTTCTAGGTCTTACTGATGTTCCAAATTTATTTAACTTTTCTTTTCGTGAATTCTGTGATCCATAAGTTAATGGCAATGATGATGTTGAAGATGATGACGACGTCAACGAGACATAATTATGAGGATCTTTCTTTCGATTAGCTACTAACGGCGAAAGAATATAATGTGCCACTGAAGGAACATGACGTTTTTCTCGTTCAAGTAGTTTACTCACGTTAATAAATATAAATGGATCATTTGTAGAATCAGTATTGTTGTGCACGTCCGAATTACTTCTATTCCAATAACTTACATTTCGTGATCGATATTCTGGATTCTGATGATCTAATTTATGATTAATAACACTATTATTGTTATTCCGTTGAAGCTCTATTGTTTGCTAAATTTGAAAAACAAAGTAACACCATCCAATTACATGACTTATACTTCATTTTAAATGAACAAATAATCGAATAAAAAAGAATCTTTTTTGACAGGAAATCAATTAAACAAAGTAGAAATTTTTAATTCCCAATATGGAAGTCATCATTGTAAAATCAATCTAAATGATACTATTTAACACCTAACATAATCTACTTCATCATTTACAGTTATGATATGATATTAGTTTATTGACTAATTATTTCAACTCAGTAGTCATGAATTTTCGTTAAAGTCATAAAATTGAAGTGATACTTTTCATAAAAAAAGAAAAGTGAATACTACTGAAATACCGCCCAACACAAAAAAATGAATTTTATCAGCAATTAATTTATGTGCCATAATTTTTGAAGAAATTCTGTTACTGACTAAATGTTAAACTATACTTGGAAACTTGAAGACTAATTCATAATAAATGATTTGTTTACTAACTATGATTATTCAGTAAATAAAAAAAACTGGGTCCTTATGAGGAGAGATGGATGATGGCTTGCAGTGGAATCTAAGAAGTACATTTCGGCTAATTTGTGACTCATCAGTTGAATATACATACATCTCAGAGTTAAGTTACAATTCACACAACATGAACATGTGCCAAAAAATACTGATCAATTCCAGTCCTAAGCATAAATGATTTAAACAAGAAAACCAAACGAATTAAACTAGGGCTTATTCAATGTTATTATATGATACATAAAACACGATTATCCACCTACTACGACTCCTTACTTTCTAAAAACTTTACCCTTATAATTTAGTAATTGTATTACTGTCAGTGAAGGTGAAATTGATTGGTACTGCTAGTACAGGTAGTTTGTTGTTATTTAATTGCTGACACTAGGCTGTACTTCACATTATTTGCTGAATTCCTATGGATTGTCATTTTAATTGAATAATCTTCCATATACTAAGTAAATCATGTCCAAAGAACAGCTTATTTATGTGTCAACTGAAAGTACTTGATCTCAATGATGCAATGGAAGTAATCCTAGAAAGGTAACAATAATTGGACGTGACAAACAATTATCAGTTAGTTACAGTTTAAGATTTCTACACTGAATTGCACTGAATTTAAGTTTGTACAGCATGGGTACTTGGCAGAAGGAAAAAAGAATAACTAAAATCGGTTATTAGTGCAGATAGGTTTGTGAACTCATTAAATAACCATTAATTTAGTGTATGTCTGTAACATTTTAAATAATTCGATTGTATAGTTAACATGTCCAAAATATAATTCTGAAAAGATAGAAAAATTAAATCGATGAGAAATGTAAGACAGGCAATAGTAGTAATAAGAAGAAAAATAGTCTTATCATATTACCTTAAAGATTAAGATGAAAATCAATATTATCATGGTAGGATTAATGTAACCATAAATTGTTTGGTAAATACATGGAAAAGGATTAAATGGTTCCGTTACCAGGATATCAATAAATCTGGGTATTATTCTCTAATCACTTCACTTCGACTGTATTACACTCTTAGTTATCATGGTAGATGTGATTATCGACACAGAATTTACTGTGTGACAATCATGCACACACTCTCTAATTTACGCTCAAAATGGAGATCCAGTATTCATACCAGTAGTGACCTCGCAAATACATGGGGTATTGTGAACCACCTAGTTAATTATTCATTTGAAAGTAAGATTACATGCTTCACATATGAATGTCAATTGTGAGGGACGGAATACAATTATTGAAAAATAAAAGTAATTTTAATCACATACTAATATCAACTAGAGAGATAAAGAAAATCAGAAGTCTTTGTACAACATTTTATGATGTCTTCAAACTCTTCTGAAATGCTAAACCTCGATCTCATTCTGGGTCCTGAGCTGAGTATGATTTCTATTCAACTATCGAGTGAAAATTCAAGGTTAAATTACATGCTTTCAGCTAATTGGTGCCATGGAATGAACATTATTCAATATCACCAACGTTTAATTCTCAATTGTTCAATTCCACGAAAATTCCATAAATGTCTCTTGAAACTAATTACAAATGGACCTACAATTATTATTGAGCTGAGTACTTTGTAAAGGCTATCATATTATAAGGTTTATATGATAGTGAATACAATAATTCATAATCCTACATAAGTGAATAATATCACACATGTTTAAAGTTCAATTAGGGTTTGATAGTGATGTTTGTTTTACTGTAACAGATAACCATTAAATGTTCTCCAAACTTAGTACTTGGATGTATTCTTGAAATGTTTACTATCGGTTACTAAAAGAGTATTTAACAACTAAATGGGATTTATTATTAATGGTTTGTATTTTCCTGTTGTTGATATTCAGAATTGTAATCTATCAATCTCTAATAGCACGTATGTCTGTTTTATTTAAAAAAAATGTACAAAAATATACGTTACATTTGTGTATGTATCATATCCTAACTTGTTTGGAAATAACTAATAGGCTCTTTGTAGATATTTACTATTAACTGTTCCTGAATATTAGTATTCTGTCTATATATATGTTTGAAAATATTGACAGCTTCTGTGTAGAATCATTGGACTATTTCTTTTAAAATACCATTTGTTCAGAGAAGAATCCTGATTTCGGTTTACGATTAGAAAATAATTCCACACTGAATAGGGATTTAGTGGTTACAAGTTAAAATCTCTTCTTATCTACTTCGCTTTCAACAACCATATAAAAAAAGATAAAACGGTGAGGCTGTATTTTATGCATGACCTTTGAATAACACCAAAATGACCTTGAAATGTGCACTTATTTCTAGGGTTAAATGAAGGTTATATATTAGTATGAGGAATTATGAGTCGAATTTACAGTTAAAAGTTAGGATTAAAAATCAAATCCGTTGTTTTCATCATGAACTGACATCATCTATATTGCCGAAACGTTATTTATTCAAATGAGTATATGAATCTCACGCTAAAATCCAAAACCTGCTATCTCAAATATAACAGAATTGTCCACAAATTATAGTTTCGCTGATAAGATCTATACTCATTAGATAAACAGATTTTTATAAATATAGTTGAAATCATTAGTCAATTGAAGCTAGACCACCATGGAAAACCTGGAAGCATTGGATGACCGTTTCGTCCTATTGTGGGACTCTTCACCGGTGTGCATCCACGATCCCGCCACACGAGATTCCAATTCAGGACCTACCAGTCTCGCACCCGAGTGCTTAACCTTTAGACCACTTAGACGGTCGGTATCCAACGGTGTTAATATTTAACTCCAACCAATCCACGAAGTTGAGCAACCATTTCACCAATGTCTTTAGTGAGTTGATATCTCCCAACAGACTTGGTTGAACTCCACTGGTTACTGCTTCTCAGTAGAACTCCAGGAAATACCTCATGGAGCCAGTCACTAGTGAGTATATGATAAATAGGTCTTTCTGTGGAGGTTTTTAGTAATTTTTTATATAGAGTTAAAATCATAATTTAATAAACAAACTATTAACTTACCATAATATTTTTATTTCCTATTTCATCATTATTCTTTATTCCATAAAATTTTTTCATGATTCTATTTTTAAACCAATCAGATGTCTTAGAATTTTCTAGAAAATGTTGTTCAATTGGTAATTGTACCATTCTTGATTTTTTTACAATTTGTATATCATAATTATCATTATTGATTATTTGTTTATTATTTTTATTCCATTTAAAATTTGGTTCATATTTCAATATATTTTGTCCATTTATATGAATTATATTTAAATGTTCAATAGATGATTGAATAATAATTATATATATACATAGAAATATAAACATTGTAAATTAGAAGGAGGTTTTATGATGATTGTTTAAATTGGATTAAGTTGGATTTAAATTTTTTTTATTTTTTATTTATTTTAAAATTTAAATAATTCAATATTTGAATGAAAGTAAATTTGTTTTATTAAAATAAAATTTAAAATGGAATGTATCAAAAATATTTTCGCTAGATTTAAATTTTAATGAACTTTATTAATAAATAAAATAAAATTATTTTTATAATTATTGACTTTTAAATATAAAAATATACTATAAGGGGGGAGTGTATTTATATATATGTATATATACAATGTGTAAATATATATATATATATGTATATCTGCTAATGAATTCTGTTTGAAGATTAAATAATAATACACTAAGGATTAGATAATAAGAAAATAATAAAAATAAAAAATAAAAAAAAATTTAGACTGTAAATATTTTTAACCAATCAGTGTACCTCAACAATTAACCAATAAAGTAAATATGTGAATTATAATTGCACAAATCATAAATTGATGTTAAGAATTATATTCATTTATGACTTTTTATATATATCAGAAGGGTTTTGTGAAGCTAGACCACCATGGAAAACCTGGAAGCACTGGACGGCTGTGAAGTTCAACCGGGTCTGTTGTGAGATTGTAACTTACTGAAGACAATGGTGGATGATTGCTCAATTTTGTGGATTGGTTGAAGTTAGACATTAACACTGTTGGATACCGACCGGCTCAGTGGTCTATCGGTTAAGTGTTCATGTGCGAGACTGGTAGGTCCTTGGTTCGAATCTTGTGAGGCGGGATCATGGATGCACACTGCTGAGGAGCCCCACAATAGGACGAAACGGCCATCCAATGCTTCAAGGTTTTCCATGGTGGTCTAAGTTTAATTGACTCATGATCTCAACTACTGAAATTACTTTTTATATAGTCTGATAAGAAAATTTAAAAGGAAATATGTTTGTATAGTTGGAAAATTTTTGTGGAGAACGAATTAATTTGTGGATTGTTTTTGTTCATTGATTGATTATAGTTGAAATATTATTATTTTTAAAAAGCTATGAACAACTGCTTCATTTTAGCATAGGATTCTTCAGAAGTGCTTATCCACTACCTGTTTGAGGATCAAAGTTTCGATATTGTAATTATATAATTATATATATATATATATATATATATATATATATATATCACATATATATATGCATTAAATGACATATATATATATGTGTATTTATTTGTATACTGATGTTCTGGTTTTGATCCAGCGTAAGGTCCTATGTGTGCACTACTGAAAATTTTACAGCTTCAGTGAATAGTCCATTTGTTTTTCTCAAATGTTTGATCGATTTTCAACTGATATAGTTTGTGATAAAAACTGTTTTAAGAATAGATTTATTGGTTGTTGAGAATAGTGGCAGTTTGATAAATATTTTTAGCTACCACAGTGCTATTTTTCAGTCGAGATTATAATTCCTTTAAATATGAAAATCAGTGCTTGGTGTTTCAGGAAGAAACACTTGTATTATTACTAGCCTCAGCCTATAGGCATTGAGGTTTGAACTGAATGACATGATATGGCATAAGGTCCGCTAGAATCGCCGAAAATACCCAAAATGATATGTTGGAAACTTAGTGCTTCAGTTTGTTTATTTTAGGGATTTAAGGATTGTTTGAATAGATTACATCGATTTATCATTTCTACAAAGTCGGTTATTACTCACTACCCAAAACCAGTCTAAAAGCTGCATTGCATATTGACGTCATATCATAAACATACGTGGTACGTGTTTCAAGGTATCTAAAAGGAAGCACTTAATCTAAGTCCATTGTTAATAAACATCTAACAATAAAGTATTTTTACAGTAATAAGAAAACTGATATTCTCCACTGGTTTTGAACTTATGTAACATATCGTTACTGTCAAAGATATTACAATTAAACTGTTTATTTCGTAAATCTCTACGCAAATGATCAAAATCCTTGTACATTAATTGATAATTTACTGGTATTCTGTATCATGTTGTTTATTCTTTAATGCTGATTGAATCCTATCGATCAATTTGCAGTAAAGTTACCGATCGATATGGTAATGCACTTTGTAGTAGCAAATAGACAAATCTTACCAATGTATACTTTCTTTATTTTGTTATACTACTGATCTAGATAATAAACAAATGAAAAGGATCGAAACACTACATTTTACTAACATGACCTTCTGACCTTATTCGGGATTTCCCTATATTAATCAAAATAAAGGATGATTCACAGTCTTCTATTTTAACTAGTAAAACAGGCTAAGACAATAAGTAGAGGGAAGGAGATAGATAATAACTATTTATTACATCAGATGAGGAGGAAATACTGTCATTACCACTAGTATATAAAAATGACCACTCCATTTTGTAAACTATACTAAAACTATCTATCAAATAAATATACTCCTTATGGTGAGTTTGGAAATTTCACTTTTTATAATGAACATTAATTTTATCAGAATGGGAGTTTGTGGAGATCGCAGTAATTAAATCATTGAATTCATGAGTCGACTAGAGCTAGATCATCATGGAAAACCTGAAAGTACTGGAGAACCATTTCGTCTTAGTATGGGGCTCCTCAACAGTGTGCATCCTCAATCCTTCACGCAACTTCAAGATGTATTTTTTGGAGCTCTAGTGAGAAGCCCTGACCAGTGGAGTTCAACCGTGTCTGTTGTGAGTAAGCAATTCACTGGAGACAATGGTGGAAGGCCGTGCATTATCGTGAATTGGTTAAAGTTAGACATTAACACTACTGGATGCCGACTCAATGGTTTAAAGACTAAGCACTTGCACGCGAGACTAAAGGTCCTGGGCTCGAATCCCTCTAATGCGGGGTCGTGGATGTGCACTGTTGAGGAGTCCATAAAACCTGTTAATGTTGATATGACTCATATAGAATGTTAACTCGAATCTGCATATATGTGCAGTGAAAATTTAAGATCTGTGATCAGAATAAATATGGGTCAGATAGGGTGAGAGAGATATGATAGTGCAATTACAATTCGATCAAATGTTTAATGGAAGACTAAATTGTGTGAAAAATTAGTAAGACATAATAAGAAGGGATGGATCCGAAGTGAATAAATCATGTATAGGCGAGATTAATAATGTTGTTTAACCAATAATAATAATAATTATTATTATTATAAGCAAAGATGGATAGTGGCTAGCAGTGGTATCCAGGACGAAAATTTCGTCCCGTTTGGGACTCGTCATCTGGATGCACCTGCATCTCAGAGTCGATGTTCAC
>NW_017386239.1:9591-30532 GCF_000237925.1 Schistosoma mansoni | reverse complement strand
ATGTCGAAATCTAGAATAACTCGGCTGTGTACTTTCCATTAAAATGGTGAAACAATTTGATGATATATCTGGAGAATTTATCAATTCCCTTTGTACATTCATTTATCCTGGAGAAACACATGAACTAAAACAATTGTTCTCGTTATTTTTATATTATCTAGCACAAATGTAACCGTTTTGATTCTCATAACATTGTGCATGATTTAGGATACAAAACAACTGTCACTCTTCATGTTCTTTGTGTGCCTACCCTTCACAATTAAGAATTCAAAGATGTACACATGTCAGTTTATTGATAAAAAAGGGATCTCGTTAAAACGTCTGTATCTCTTTATTTATATTAAAGAATCATAAGAATTTCAGTCAATTATCCATGTGTTGATTAGATGTGGTTCTTTGAAATCCCCTTATATTCAACGACCCTGAAATGTTGAAATAATAATTAACAACAAGCAATTAATATTTAGTAGACTAAGTAAGTAAGTAATGCCCAGGTAAATTATTTTAAATAGTAATTGGTTTCTGGATGACCTTATGTTAAACTGTGTGATGAGGAAGATTGTTTTCGAAACCTTGATTTTTGAGCAAGGAGTCACGTGATTACTGGATATCTGTAATTTTATGACTTTACACTGCTCACTGTGTAAGTATAATGATAAGCTAGTAAACTAACACTTTACCGTTAGCCTAAAAATATTAGTGAATCAAATTCCAAAAGAGTTACAATATCCGAGCAAAGATATTTATCAACATGTTTCATGTCAGGTTTTAGAATATAAGAACAAGTGTGAATGTTGGGTATCTAAAGTGCAATTTATCCTAAACTATTTTCAATCGAGTTACTTTTCAGAATACTGTCAATAAACAGACAGTCGAATACTCATCAAACCTAACTTCAATCTTCAGTTTTAGTTACACAGAACTATTTAAAATGTGGAACTAATCAAGATAATAAGGGAGTTAGTAGTTACAACGAGACAACTACACAACTAATTTAATCGACAAAAAAGTCAGTTATGTCATATTGATTTGAAAATAATGAAATAAAATTCTCGGCATTCCGTAACTACTGGCAACTGAATGTTTTTAACAGGTTTTGTACTCACCATTTGAAAAGCATCATGGGTAATATCTCGTGAATTATTCCTTAGATTGACTTTAATTATGTTTGCAAATACACTACAAATTATAACTGTGACACTACTGAACATTGATCGGTATTCTTTGGTAGATTGGTATACACTCTTCTAATCAATACAGAATTGATTAGATTATTCATTAACTTAGAAGAGTTCATGATAGTACCCCTCTAAATGAGAGTAACTATCTTCGAGAATGGTGAACACTCAAACTTATTCTAAATAGGTTGGAGTGTAATGTAGTCTATTTTTGAAATAATCATATATTTCATGTAAAACAGTGGATGAAAATACACCATTCAGTTCTGATAGACTTACATTCAATTTTTGTACTTAGGAAGAAATGTAAAATTGTGGACTGTCAATATTATTCGCTGAAAGCTTGATCATAACGATTTATAAATGTGAAAACCTGTTACACTAGCAACCAAATAAATAATTCAAACGGACAGCAACTCGTAGAGTGTATTTTCCATCATATTTAATACGTAAATGGTGTCGTAAATGTTTCAAGGTAATCAGGTGAAAGTAATCAGAGGTAACGTAATTGACACTGTTCAGATATTGCATCCAATATTAAACTGAGAATTCGACAGTATTTTAACAGTCTTCATCCTGAAAATCAGGATAACATAATAGCGAGGATAATCGTCCTCATCGGGCTTCATTCTTATATGAAGAAATATTTGGGAAAAGGGGAAATGTTTCCTTCCCCTCAAATTCTCTTGATGGATTCATTAGCGCTTTCAGTGATGGAAATGCTACTACGAACAGCATACTTAGAAACAAATATCCTGAGACTGTGACCACGTCCGAATTTCAATCTAAAATAAACATAGTGCGTTTACTAGAGCTAATTGCTACCAAAATGTTCATTGTTGTAAAAATTATTGGGATCAACTAATAATTACCCAAAAGCAACCAGTAAGATCATTTCTAGATCTTCCATCCTTGTTGGAACTGATTGAAATATGTTCCATTGTTGCGAGATCGGGTGAGAATAATGAAGTAAGACCACTCTTGCTTAATGTTATTAACACAACAATACATTATTGGTGTGAAGTGCGAATCTAATAGTGAGAAGCAAAGTGCACTAGTAATGATAAGAATAACAAACTATTAATGTTCTAATCAATAGGCCGTCATAAGAAATATACCAAACTTGAATAAGTGGGGAATAACATAGTAATCACTAAAAATTATTTAGATCGCATAGTAAGAGGTGTGCAAAAACTCAAATAGGTGGGAATATAAACGGAAAGGGTAAAATCATGGTAAACAAGTACAGGACACATGAACTAGGGTTCAGAATACGTGACAACCTTCGCTGTTCTCGGCTATTTTGACATAATAAACGACTTTGCTAATTTTTCACACCCTGAATATATTTGTGGTTCTTCATTTCCTTCTCTTCTTCATTTGATTATCCACACACCTATTACATAACTGTTGTCACATATAATTATTTTCTAATGGACAGATTTCACAAAATCCAAATAAGAAGAAGGGTTTATTAGGAGAGAAATGGCTATAACGAACTTACCACCTTCTTTTAGTCTGTTAACTTTGATAACAAAAATAATGAAAACACATCTGGCTGGTAAATTCGGTCAAAGATATTAAACAATATCTGAAAAGTAATATTATTGAATAATACAGAACAAGCATCAGTCTTGATTTCGTCGATCTGCCGAATATCAAGTGTGAAAAGAAACCTGTTACTCACAAGACTAATTAATAGTTATTTACACATTAGTAATTTGCACATCATTCATCTTATTAGTGTATCATTTATTGTTGCATATAAATGATCTAGGTACAACTTAGATTCAATATTAATATCATTATAAACGGATACACTTACCACTGTCATGTTGAACAAAAAGTTCAACGAAGACGGTAAGCAGTACGAATATTCTTTCAACAAATCCACAAATCATTCAGTTTTCCTGTATCCACCAATCTATTTCACTTAAAGTACTCACTTTATGTGTATTTAGTCAATAAATTGTAAGATGAGGCACACCTATCAAATTTTTCTCTTATCAGTCTTGAAATAATTACATGAACCTATAGTGTTTTCTTCGTACATGATGCCTCTATTAGGTTACATTGTATGCCATTCTTCTCAGATTTTCTATCTGTGAGATTTATCAACAAATCATTTTTCTGTGATTTAAGCTATTGGTGTTTACTACTTGAACTTCATTTATATTTATCTCTTTCTGTAAGTTAAAGATGATCACATAGCTTCTCATGAGGTAACGATATTCATAATTTAGTATTAAATTAAACTTCTAATAAATAGTCACGATTAAAAAATATGCAAAACATCGTATTTGTAGTGAAGAAACAATAACTTACTCATTCGGCCCTTTTGTAGGTCTGTTTTGAAGAGTAATGATAAAAACAGTATATCATAAAATATATTTTTTATTGTCTGCCTATTAAACGTCTTTATATATACACATATATTGTTTTTGCGATAATTAAATACGGTATTTCGCAAATGCATCTTGCATGCACGGTATGTATAGATTATTACCCTCCTCGAGATCTGATAAATTAGGCTGTAACCATCCAGTTACATATCTAGCTGAATAAAATAGTCAAGTTGCAAATATATTGGATATTTGCGAAAATTCCTATGATTAACAACGTATATTGAAGTTTTATGTTGTATATGAAATCTGATTTCCAGAACACATTTTAAAATGGTTGTTACCAAGCTGAAAACACTTCATTTTTAGATTTTCAACCAACTTTATCATTCATATACTACTTAGATGAATAATATTGTCACGACAGTGATGAATGTCTCTTATTAAACTGATTTCCCGAAATATTATTGAAGTCGAAAAAAATCAACGAAAAATTAAGAAGAAATTTAAATTGTACTTACAGTTCTGGAAGGAAAGTTTAGGATTACCTTTTTTGTCACAAACACAACATAAATCCATTTCCGAAACGTTCACGATAATTTATATATATATATATATATATAGATAGATAGATAGATAGATAGATAAACTTAGATATAGATATATATGTTTTAGAGATACTGTGCGTAATCGAACGGCTTTCATCGTCAGTGTTCTTTTATTTAGATCGAATATTAACATACACACGTATAGTAATATGGGTATTTTTCCAACTTCTGCTAACGATCAAAGCTTCTCAGAAGTATTACACAATTACAAGAATTACATCTTAGACAATCAGTTATTGTCATTATGAGGATACTCTCCTACTTCAGACATCACAACCATTAGACGAAACTGACAAAGTAGTACTGAAACTAGTTTCAAAATATTGAACTGAACTTACCGTTATAACCTAAAATAATTATGCATATGAATAGGAAAGGTTATTGATAATGGTGAATTGAATTACCAGTCAGCTAATTTCTCATACTAACAGTTGGCAGTCGATAGTATTGTGATGGACAGACTAAATGTGATACAAATATTTCTTAATACTGTAACCAGAAGAACAAACGACTCCACTCAGTCTATAGTACCGTAACACTTAGATGCAGTGTTGTGAGTAGTCTATATAGTCATTATACGTTATATGAGTCACCGAAATATTAGTTCTGTATGTATTCAAAGTGAAGAATCAGTAAATGTTTTCATCATACTCAGTTTCATGTTTGCCAAATGTATTTGTGGAATACAATATTTTTGTGAAGGAACATGAATAACTTCATCACCAATAAGTCGAAAGCAACTACACAACTGATATTAACTCAACTTAATCTTACGATGTAAAAGTAAATGAGCACATTATTACAATATTAAAAGATTCTCAAACACATGAATCTAAATACATCTCAAAATATACTATTGCCTTACATATGTTCCATTGTTTATTTAAGATGTATTCAGTTTCATGTAGTTGTATGACAAGTGAATGAAAATATGTACTAAATTGTATGTAGTAGTTATCTCGAAATATGAAATTATAATTCTCTTCAACTGTTAATTAAATGTCAATAGATAGGTAACAACGAATGAGCTTCATGGTATTTGAACATTTTATCATTCGGAATACATAATACATTATTCTTTCGTCAAACTATACTGTGAGACCTACCGTCACAACCATCTTTATCTAAAAGTGAAAGCATTAGATGAGAAAAATTATTCTTCAAACATAAAATAATGGAGTGAATTTTGTAAACGCGTAGAGTAGATTAGTTCACATTTATTACATCAAGCAAATTTCAATTTCGGCAAGCCATGCCCACTTAGCGTCATTGAAATTCAGATTGCATAACTTTAGGGTCTGAATTCAGTGTCATCGGCAGTCATGTCCTGTAATGTTTTTTGTATTATCAAGATGTCGTTGAACCCACTGCATGTATGGTACCTGCTGCAACACAACTATAATCACTGTGATGATAGTATAAGTAGTTAGCACTCATTATTCGATGACCTTCAGTTCTTAATATCTCACTTCACGGAATATTTTCTTCCAAGTCAAAATGCAAATTAATTGCAACTGAGGTTCAGTCGAATAAGTTCACTTGTTACTGAATACAAATGAAGTCTCTGCGCAACTGAATAATATTCAGGTAAGTTATTGTACGGTAGAATCCGAAAACAACAACAGGGAAACGGAGTATACCAGTCTGTATAACTAACTTAACGCAAACAGAAAGATCTAGTTTCATTATCAGTCTTTTCAAAGAACTGAAACTTTGAAGTTGAAACCTATGCTCAATACCATAAAGAACATCTAAGTTTATTGTAAGCAAAGTGATTTTATTAACAAATGATTCAGAAAAAATTCTTTATGTAAACGAATTTGATCAACTTACCACAACAAAGGGTCTCTTTAGAAAAACGTGACTATCAGTAAACAGTTTGGTCTGACTAAATCGAATGTAAATTCAAATGCACTTCATTTTAAAAGATTGTTGATATGGTATCATGAGGTACTTACTTGTGAGATTGCTTTCTGTTTCCGAGATATAGTAGTAAGAATACCATTAAAAAATATTACTACTTCGTAGATATTTCTCACATCAAAACAAGCATACAAAATCCAAAACCTCAAATTATAGACAATTCATAATTGTGATCAGCACAGCGAAATGTCACATCGAAGGAAGAAGAAGGTCTTGAGAGTCGATTTCGTCTTTTATATTCATAAAGATGCTTAGTCTCCATCTGGAATTCCTCTCCTACTTCGATCGACCAAATGTTTTCAATGTGTTCTCATTCATAATCTGTAAGGAATGTTGACTGAAATAAATACTAGGGAGAATTCACAAAAATGCTACAACAGAAACTATCAAGATTTTCATCTGAGATGTTGAACCACACAATTTTCATGATAACTAATATCTATTATCACGTTATTATGTAATGCTATGTAAATTTTATAACATTATTAAATTATATCCTTCATTATGTGTAAGCAACCAACAGAATTTTTAAAAATATTACTGATTGCATCACTAATTACATACTTGTTACATCGATATCTGTTATGGTAATAGCATAATCACATATATATACACAGATTTTCCAGTAAGATGACATTGTTCAAGAAAAAGTATATTGTAATATTAACATTCTGTTATCCAACAGAACATAATTTCACACGTCTCATTAAGGCTTCATAACAATTGGTTAAGTAGTATATAACTGACTATTTGCTTATTAGATTAACATTAGATTTCCTAATCTACGACTACAAAGCTCTTTAATGACTCTGACTGATATCTGTCAGAAAAAGTATATTAGAATGTAACCAAGAAAAACAGCCGTACAAGGCTATTCTGAGATAGCCATTGTCAGTATCCCTCAAGATAACTTTGTTTCTGATTCCCACTTATTCATTCGGTAACACTTTGTAATCTTGTACACGGACTAACTATAGAGGATAACTGACAACTTGAATGTTTTGTGTCTTTGTTTTGTCGTTTTCTTGTATTACTTAACAATGAATATTCATGATCCATCCAGAAATCAAACATAGTTCATTCAGAGATCCCTGCTATCAGAAAACACCAAAACAACCTAGTTCACATCCAACGGTTTATATGAAAAGCATCGGTAAACTCTGGAAATTAGGCGGCCATCATCCACTGCAATTAGTGATATTTATCCTACATTCAACTTACCTAAACACTAATGATCACTACTCGTGACTGGAAGTTAATCATTTTTAGGTATTTGGTGTTAAAGCATACTGATTTTAGAGACAAATGTATTTACCAGTCTGTGCAATCATCAACGATAGACAATAGCTTTATTCACATTCCAGATATTAAATTTTGTATCATCGTTACTGTACATATGTATCGGGCAAATAATTTCTGCATACTAGTTTGATAAATAAGCAAAAGCTATGAACATGTATACAAACATTTTCATATCCAATACTGTTTATTAAGGTCCAAACCCACTGTTTCATTTATTATTTATCAATGATAACATTCACACCTAAACTAAGGCCCTAGATCGTAGTATAAGTTATTTGTTACCAGGTGAAAACCTGTTTGTTGTATGTTAACCTCCCAAATAGTTAGTGAATATAATCACAATGTGCCTGAATAGATCGTTAGAAACAAACTTTAACGCCGAAAAACTGTTGATTCATGAAATTATTTAAAATTTGTCGGACTTGGGTTTTAGTAAACTTATTACAAAATTTGCAACTCAGGAAATTGTTTTCAGAATAAAATGGTGTGTGCAATAAAACTAATTAGGTTATTAATATCTCGATTATAAATACTAATTTTTTAGCATACTTTAGAAACTAAACATTCATAGTTTAAAACGTACCACAACATCCCTTTCCTAATACAAGTAAGAGATACATTTAAAAAATTAAACTAATAATCCTCATGTCTAAGCTCCAAAGTGTACCTGCTGTTGTCATTCAATGTTTCATAATATTTACCTTCGTTGACTTTAGCCTGTCATACAACGACATAATTGGATGTAGACGCTTCATATAGAATAATTACCTGAACAACATAGATAACCTAGTGACCCATCTCATAGATGAAATCTCGCATTTGTAAATGATTCGGGAGTTTTGTGGATTCAACAGGGGGTAGTCAGACACAAATTGATGACTATCCATCAGTAAGATAAACATCGATCAAGAGCATACATAGATTACATATGCTCCTCATTACGTTACGTAAATCAGTTTAATTAAATACCCTTGCTTATAGAAATCTTTGTTACCCAGTGACTGATTTACTGTGAAATATTGTTCTGAGAAAAGCCGATAAAAATTTCGAACACTATCACGAAAGTTTTGTTGTTGCTAGCCGCCAATATTCCACGTAGGTACGTTTTCTGATCTGCAAGATTATCTTTCAAATTTCGTTGATTTGAACAAAGACCAAAAGATTCCATTCAATCTTACCAGCTATTTGATTTAATCTTAAGAAATAATAACTTTGAAGTATCCGGTCGTGCTACCTCTAAACGGAAATGTTGATGTTTCACTTGTGAATGTTTTATGCAAATAATGAAAGTCGTTCATACATTGCTCGACTTACCGTCGCATTGAATAGCTTTTTTAAATAATCAGCATAGAAATTTAGGTATTTTTCTTGAAAAATTTATTTTCACATGTATCTAACACCAAAGAAATAGTAAACGAAATGTAACTGCAAGTAGGTGGTGTCAGTACCTCTTCCGCAAAATGTTTTAAATGTCATTATCGCTGTATGAAGAAAACAAAAGTGTTCGGTGTTTCATAATTTCAAATTCAATTTAAGTAACGTGATCAGTGTCCAACTAACCACTGATCTCAACTGATGATTTATGACGAGGAGTTCAATTAACATCGGTGGTTAAAGATTAATTGAAATAATATATCAAGTATATTTCAGTAATTGAGAACGGATTTGAGAATCAGTATTTGCGAGATATATATTATGTCAAAGAAATGAAAAATTTCATATACGTGGCGCTGTAATCAAACCTTCACCTTCTATTTTTCCTAAATACGTCAACTTTTATTCGCCAATAGTGAACAAGTGTTGAGTGTTCGATGTAATGTGTCTTACTTATAGTACGCTTCATATTATTCTTTTACGAAGAAAGTAAAATTTTTCTTATAAAATGGCATAATCTGTTAACTTAAGTCTTCGTTACTTCCATTCTATCACATTTAAATGTCTATCAAGTGACTCACCCCATGTAGTACCTGTCAGTTGAAATGTGTAATATTGAGAGAAATTGTACAATACACCTTTCAAAATCAATAATGTGTTATATTTTGAGATGGTGGAGCAGATTTGTAACTCAGGTGGATGATTTTGATGTAGTTTAGTTCTCTGAATTGGATTGTTTGACCGTGGAGCTTTCATCGTCCTTCTCATGATGTCTTTCAGAAGGACGATGAAGGCTCCACTACCAAACCATTCAGTTCAGAGAACAAAACTCCATCAAAATGTGTTAGATTACATGTATCCGTTCATAGAATTAATTAACAAGCAACCAATCCTAACCATGTTTTACTTCCATTTAGATGGTATTATTAAATAAAGTTAAAAATAAGTGAGTTCAACATCTTTTTGTAGATAATTCATCTCGATGCATTGATATAATATTGTCAACAATGTTTTCTTCAAAATCACATATTTCTGTTTACTACATACCATGCATTCTTTTTGATAGCATTTCTTCTAATTACTTTGTAGTTGAATGCCAATAAGAAGATAATGACCTAACAGCTTATATATGAATAACAGGATTACCGGAAGCGATTCTAGAAGAACGTGAATTTAGTAATTTCGACTTATTCCTTCATGTCGATGATGTTGTTAGATATGAAACCGAAATATGGAAAACTCTAGAAGTTCCCATAAGAATCAAGAGCTTCTTCTCAAAATAATACGGTGCAACACTAATTTTATCATCTAGATTGTTATTTGAGTTTAGCAAATTTTACTGCATTATTTGAATAATCTATTACTGATACATACTGTTTTTTTGTGTTAACTAAGTGGTCTACTTTCTGTTATCACTTAAAGCATCAATCGTTGAGCTTACAACATAATCTGTTCACAGATTACATCTTATCCATAATTTTAGTTTCTATTCCCTAGAAGAACGAAGATTCAATGAATATGTTCGTGTAAAAATCAAAAGGAGAAACTATCGACAGAACATTTTTTAGTACTTAAACGACAAATGAAAACAATTTTCTGACGCTCTGAAGTCACATATTCAAATTAAAATTGTATCCTACAGCTGAAATATAGGATGGTTGATTGTGTGATTATGTTCGAATCCGCTTGTATGAAAATTGTTTCTGAGTAATAAGATTAATAATAAAAATGAAGTGTGGGGTAAAATAATCATCTTAATTGTGCTCATATCACCTACAATCATAAAATCTCATGAACTTACATTTACAAACTGGAAAAAGTATCTGTATTAAACAGACAATCACTAAACAACTTGTACCAAATAGTTTCATATTGTTGTACTGACAATGAATGTTTCTCATTGTTCTTCTTCAATTTATACATTTATATCACAGCATACAGAATGTCTGCGTGACTTAAATGTGTTTATTTAATCTTTCTTTTTCATTAATCGAATTAATGTGAACAATAATAATAATATATGCTGATCAACAATCTTGGATCTATGCAAATTTTTTTGTGTTTTTATTAATCTTATGAATGATCTATTTCTCCATAGATACTCTGATAATCACTAAAATATGAATGATTACTAAATAAACTCATCTGCAATATACATACTTTATACATTCACACACTTACCACACACATACACAACATACAATTCCACATTATTCATAGGAACTGTATAGAGTCTTTTGAGAAAGACAGTTATTTGTGAGATTATATTGACATTTCTTCCTAATGTAAATATAAATACAATAGAACTTGAGCATATTGAAAAATAACAAAAAGCCTTCATATATTGCGTTTTGGAATGGATATACAAATAAAATAGTCTTAAATAACTCTATTAACATTTTAGTACAGAAGAATGCCTTCCCGTACAGACAGCATATGGAATATATGCGTAGAGTTGAATACCTAAGACTTCCATATCCATGTGACAATGTGAAATAAATGGTAAATTTTCTTGATGGTTTTTTCTAACTAAATGTAAACAACTGCATTTCGTCCTGAAAGATCAGTCAAGGCATCAAAAAGAATCCAGAATAATTATCCATGATTACTTTGGGTAGTGGAAAGTTGACATCAATTGAGTGAAGTCTATGTTCTCAAGCTATTAAATTATGAAGTAGGGCTTAAATGTTCCTCTACTACAGAGTTGCAATATGACATTGTGGAGCAGTGAATTCCAGATCATCATTTTATGCTTCTGTATATTTACTACACGGAAGAAGAGTGTGTCGACCTTCATCCTTCATTGATACCATCATTGACCTTGGATATTTGGTTATATTTTGTCTCGTCGTTGAGGTAGCTGTTCCTCTTTATCCAGAAGGACACTAGTTTGCAAGGATTGATGTGGGCAGCTGTACAAAGTTAAGAACAAAAACAAAAGTTTCTGATGTGATTTAAATGATCAGTATTGTATTTTATACTTTATTCGTTCAACTCTAACTATATTCCTATTTTTAGGCTTTTATTCAGTTTGATGTTGTTGTTGAATGAATAAACCTGATTTCCACTATAATTTGTTTCAGTGTGAACTCCTTACATTGGAATTAGTAATATTATAGTGGTTTATTTCTGAAGATGTCACAAGTATTTGGAGTTTGACAACACCTTGACCAGTAACACCCATAATTGAAACGTGCTCACCCAATGAAACCAGAAGTCAGAAGTGAAGAGGCTCTAAGATATATTTGATAGGCTATCAGTATATCGAGAAGTGACTGATCTTAACTGGCTAGCTGTTGTGGGAGAAGTTGAACGCGGCGTTCCCACTCGTGATCTGGGATTTATTTACCGCTACAGTTTTATTACAGGTCATCATCCAGATCCAGAGCTTCAACTTCAGACTTGACAAAGGGTTAAATGGTACCGATTATGCAATTAATGTAACCACAAGATGCATAACCGCATAGGATATAATAATTCTTTATTTATTCATCTTTAATAGACCTGAAATACCAATGTGATAATTAGTTACTATATTTGTTTACTATCATCTTATTAGAAATGTGACATATTACATTTTCTGGATGTTTTTAACTTAGTATATTCTCAAGACTCTTTATGCTTTATATGTGACACAAAGTAGCGTCACAGTAACACCTTGTGCCTCACATTATCATGCTGATGGTAACTATTTAGAGCAAAGTCTTCTTCAGACTATACATCATTCTATTCTCTTTTGTTGCATTTTTGAGTTTGCCCCTTAGATTATAACTACAACATTCTCTACATTATACCAACTAATTCTACCTTGTTAAATGTCGAAGTTCATTGTTCTTTATTATTGTATTCTCTTATCTGGAGACCACTGAAATGTAATTTATTTTGGTTATTAATTTTTTCTACTGATTTACCTTACATTGATTGGAAATCACGGTACGTTTGAAGTTTGCGTTACGATCACACGGTATTTATTACAAAGTGCTTATATATCGTTAAACCCTAGTTTATCAATCAATAATAACATTCAGTTAACCCTTGAAAAATAATGGTTCGACTGACACAAAAACAAGCTCGAAAAAGTCCTATTTCTTCAGATATTAACAACTCTGGTCTTACATATACCCCATGCTCTGCTACTCCTGTTGCACCAGGTAATAGTGGGAGTGGACTTATTCCACACATGTTGCTGGATGACTCTATGTCTAACTTAATAATGAGTTCTAACTCACGAACAGATGGTGTCGATCTTATTAAGAGCGAATTAGCCGCTGTCTATAAGCAATTAAGTGATATGCGTTCTAAAGTGGAGTCACTTGCGGGCTCTTTATTAAAGCATGATGATCTTAAACTAGAACTAAAGACACTGTCACCCCTTCGACTACTGTTGTCAAAGGATATAGTTCCTTCTGAACTCGAAGACAGGATCAAAGTAGGATCCGTTATTGACTCGATAGCTAGCGAAGTCACCAAGCGAATAATCTCACGAAATAACGTGATTATATATAATATACCTGACAAAGTTGCCATTAAAACTGCAAGAAACTCGATACTAAAGGCAGCTAACCTCCAGGACAGTCCATGCCAATGTATCCGACTTAACAAAAAGCATCAAAAATACTCGTGCCCTATCCTGTTTAGATTCGATTCCCATTTATTAGCGGAACGTTTGATAGAATCTGAACAGCTAGTCTGTGCGCATACGAAGTTTAAAAACGCTCGTATAGTCTCAGACAAAACCACCAATCAAAGATTAACACGAAAGCGTACCACAAACGAAAATAACATTGTTGAGGTCACAGCAAATGTGATCGCGCCAGCAGCTGAACCCACTGGTGCAGCTAATTTATCTCATGTTAGTCAGTGTACTGATATACCAATGCAGTGTGTTAGTTTGCCTCTCATACCCCTAGTGGCCCTAGATAACCAGGACATATCTGATGGAGACTCTAATGTCATTCTTTCCAGTGTAATATCGGAAGCCAAGGATCGTACACCTGATTCTATTGTGAAGGCTCATAAAAACACTGCTAAACCTAAAAAGAATATACCAATTAAGAAGAAAGTAAATAAAAAACTTCTAGTTCTAGACCGAATACCGAAAATATTTCAACGGCCTTACCAAACAAAAGTATAATTTCTGAAACCATTCTTAATCCTACTCATCGTAAGGGAGGTTATAAGGACACGTTTCGTTCAAACGTTACACGAGACGGCCACTACAACCATCATGTAAGCAGGCCTACTATTAGACAGACGGCAATAAACCAATGTGCCCCATGGTTTCCCCCAAATGTTATAAATAATAAACCTGTAAGATGCAACTCTTATCATCACTCTTGCAGTGAAGAAGATGGTATACTAGGTTATGCACCATCAACGCAACCCCAACATGTAGGCACCTGTCTTAATTGTCCACCAAAACAAGTACAACCTTACCAGAATAAGGATTTTTTTTCGGCCTCCAGAGATCCCTTGTTCCACTAGCACTACAATTCGCTCATGCTATAGCCCATGCGATCCAGCAAACACATTGAACCATAGTCCAGGAATAGCTAGAACTCATACCTTCGATAAGGATGCTCTCGATTTTTTACACTACACACTCCTTTTTTAAACTTATTACTTATTAACGCACGTTCACTTCTGAACAAAATCTCAGCCTTGAGAACCTTAGCCTTTCTAGCCAAGCCTTCTTTTATACTTATCACTGAAACGTGGTGTTATCCAGCAGTGGCCGATTCCGAATTAAATATCCAAAACTATCGACTCTATCGTTGTGACAGAGAAACTAAGCGAGGAGGCGGTTGTCTTATATTTGCTTTGGATACCTTAACAACAAACAAAGTTGAAGATAGTATCTTGAATAGTTTACCAGAATCGATCTGGATATCAATCAATACCCTAAACCATAGTCTACTCCTAGGTTGTATATATAGAGCTCCTGATAGTACTGATAATTTGAATGATTGTATTATCAATGCATTTATACACGCATCTACTCTAAACTTCAGCGCTAAGATTATCACTGGTGATTTCAATTATCCTGGGATTAACTGGAGTACCGGTAGTTGTCAGTCTAGCAATGATGAATTTTTATCAATCCTTAATCTGTACTGCTGGTCACAGTGGGTTCGTACCCCAACAAGGGGTGATAATACACTTGATCTAATATTTAGTAGAGATATCATTCCCCTATCTGTACAAGTATACAACGAGTTTGAAAGCAGTGATCGTAGGATAGTAGCTTGTGCTCTCCCCATCTATCCCTCCTACAACCGACCAATTCAAAGAACCTGCAATTATAGAGACTATAAGCATGCAGACTGGGACCTCTTGCGCTCACTGATCAAACTCTCAGACTGGGATGAATTCTTCTCATGTAATAGTCTGACAGATGCCATCAATATATTCTATTTCATTGTTAACTCTTGTCTAGACTCCTGTGCACCAATTAAGACTTACAGGATTAGTAAACATTACGAATTATATATACCAGCTAAATATCGTAATAAACTAAGACGCCTAAAGAAACGTTATTTTAAATCTGGTAATCAGAATTTATTGAGATAGTCTGTAATCTTTGCTTAAATACATTCGATTGTCCCCAACTAGTGTTTTGTTCACTACATTAGCACTACGTACTAGCTCAAAAGTGCAAAACTTAATCCACCTTTACAATAAACGTGCTAAATCAACTCAAAATGTTGATATACCATGCATCCTGCATAATAATAGTTTTATATATGACCCAAAAACTATAGCAGACCTTTTCAGTGGTAATTTTGCAAATGACAAAGAATCCATAAATGGCTCTGTTTCTAGAGTTATATGCTTGACTGGTAACTCCATTAAATCTATCTCCTTCACATGTCTGAAAATTAGTAAGGTTATAAATAAGCTCAAGGTTTCGAAAGGTCACGGTGCAGACGGGATTTCATCATTTCTCTACAAATATGGTGGTCCAGATATCCAACTTCTTCTCCTTAAACTGTTTACCCTCTCTATAGAATCGGGCTCTTATCCTGACCGTTGGAAAACCGCGTACATCATACCACGTTACAAATCCGGAGATAAGACTGACATGAACAACTATCGGCCAATAAATATTACTCCAGTTATCTCTAGGATTATGGAAAAAATTATTAGTGACGAACTATCCAACTATTTATTGACTGAACAATTTATTGATGATTCTCAACATGGATTTCTTAAAAATCGATCCTGTATGACATGTCATTTTGACTTCTTTAATTTAGTCTATTCGCTTCGTAGCCAAGGATATCTAGTATTAGTGCTATACCTGGACATTTCTAAGGCCTTCGACATGGTCAACCACCAACTTCTCATAGGTAAACTCGCATCTTATGGGGTCCAAAACCCGTTACTAGCCTGGTTTGATTCCTTCCTCAGCAATCGACATCAAATAGTTAAAATCAACACTTCATTGTCGAATGCAGTCCCTGTTAGAAGTGGGGTAATTCAGGGTAGTGTCTTAGGTCCTTTGCTCTTTTTAGTTTTCATTAATGATATTTGTGAGTGTTTTAGTGTGGGTAAGTCCCTTTTGTTTGCAGACGATCTTAAGGTGGTGTACTCATTTTCTCCACATGAGCTGAGCAATATTCAAAATTGTATCAGCTCGGAGCTTGACAATGTAGCACAGTGGTGCTCGAAATGGCAACTGGAGCTCAATACAGCTAAATGTGGTTGGTTATGCTTCGGTGATACATCACTCAACCTTAATCTTACCATAAATGGTGAAATGTTATCTAGGTTACACTCAGTAGTAGATCTAGGACTTAGGTACTCCGACGACTTGTCGTTTACTGAACAGATAATGAAACAAACGTCCAAGTCTCATCGCCTTATAGGTATCATAACTCGAAACCTTCATAACAGCGAATCTCGTATTCTAATGTACAAAGTCTGTGTTCGACCACTCCTCGAATACTGCGCGTTTCTCCTTATTAGCACGCGCATAAAGGATAAATTAAGACTGGAATCAGTACAGAGACGATTTATATTTCGTACTCTTGGACCTGATAGTGTCTTAACATATAATTCGAGGTGTAGTATACTAGGGCTTGACCCTTTATGGATGAGGAGACTCAAACTTAACCTTATCTTCTTTTTCAAAATACTTAACAAACTCTCCTTCACATCCAGTCAGGCGATTCAATATGCTAAGGCCTCACATTACGACATTCGTAACTCCTTGTCTTTAGCGAAACAAACATATTCTAGATCTTCTCTCTATATGAATTACTTTACCTGTAAGTTTTCTAGACTCTGGAATAATTTACCCCAAACTATCCGTATGTTAAACTCTCTCCCATTGTTTGTTCGCTCAATTAATGCTTTTTGCTCCTCTGAAAATGCATTAAATGTTCTAGCGCCTGTAAGTGTATCTTACTCCACAAGTGAGATTATCGGAACTTTAAGTGTTTAACCTCTTACTTGCTATCATTGTTTTGTTGTTCCGTGCTCTTTGCTTTAATCTTACTTTCTCTAGTTGTAGATAATTAATAATAACTCGCTTTGGCACTAGAAATAACCTTGCAGAACATCAGGCTATCCACTTAATAAAAAAATGACAAGTTCCCTGGTGTTGCATTGGCCTGCCATATATAAACTATTTATCAATTACTAAACCAGCAAACATAAAACTTTCTTATATTTCATGTTTGCTCTCTACATTAAATGTTGATTTTTATAACAATCTGATCATGCCTGTAAACTGGTGTGAATTCTGTAAATATTATTTTCAGAATATATTATTATTATTATATTTCTCTACTTCACTACAAACTATTAAGCATTGTAGAGGTTTTACATCGTAATATCTTGCTGCTGATTTGTTCTCTTCTTTTTTCATTTCCGTACCTCATTTACAGTGCACGGCTATGGAGATTCTTATTATGCCCGATACGTAAACATTATGTATGCGTTCTTTAAGATCATCGCTTATACCGAGAACCCTTCAGTCGTTATTTTATAACAAATGTAAAGCTATTAAACAGTTTCATTACACAAATAATATGCAAGGAAATCTCCTCGAAAGCTCTCCCGTAAATCATTCCAGATTTTTTTAACAGCCCATTTTAACAACTCTTCTGGGCATCCACCCTATCTCCAAATACTTACTGATCATGTCAGTAAAGATGCCACGTAACATCTTTGTCAGAAATACATCATTCTCATATCTATCGATATTTATAATTCAAGGACATTGTAAAACGTTGTTTTAACTTAATTCAACCCAAAGTTATTGAGTCCATACGTTACTACCATTAGAACACTTGATGACTTTGAACTAGTCTCAGAGGGAATTTGTTATTTCCTCCCACTGAGAACATATTGATTTAGTATTTGTGGAGACTGTATTGGAGATTATCATCCCTCATAAAGCTTATTCTAGACTCAATGTCCTGCGTTCAGGGAATCTGAAAAGCCTTTTGTCTCATGTACCCGGTTCAATTATATTTACAGAAGTTATCAACGACAGTAAACGAAAGGATAATGGTGTACATTTACTTATCATCACATTTAACAGAGTTAGATAATCTTTGCAAAAATCGTCAAGTATAGTCTGACAAACTTAACAATCAGTTTACTTCGCTGATTATTTTACAACTTATTATTGGTTGGAGTACAGAAGCTGCTATAGATTTTTGGTAATATTTGTTATAGTTATTACTGTCGAACTATTTCTATGTATCTTTTCCTTTACTATTGATTGAATTAAAAGAAATTCATTTCCCTAATATACTTTTACTGAAACAAACAACTTACTCAATGAACATCGAAAACTGAAAACCAATAATTTACTGGGTGTGCATTATTTAAAAAAATGAGATTAAGTGGTAATGTCACCTGTTTACTAGATATTACAACCTACTTCTAAAAAACATGAGATAAACTCTTCCTTCACTAGTGAGTTTAGTTTTGATAACCGTTTGTCATAAATATGTGAGTTAGTTCAATTTTATTTTTACAAACCTGTTTTCAAACCTTGTGTTTTGTAATGTTCAGTTATTTTTACACTATCGTGTCCTCTTATGGTAATGAACTACTCTTTAGAGCTTTACCCTCCACTAGATATTTTAAACCACAGTCAACATGCTCCCTGAGTCTCAAAGAATATCTGTTCGGAAAAGGAGCTTGATTCTACATCTTCATGTTTTTCTTATGATGTTAATTAGATTTACTCAAAATGCACTGCTTCCCTTCAGATGTGTCAGAAAAAAATCATGTGACGAATGTTGTAGAATCACAAAAAAATACGTACCAGTTTTTGTGTAAATTGTGAGTGGCAAAATATAATTGCTAATTTTGTACTGTATTGATGCAAATTGTGTGTAAACTGATGGGTTGTTACAAAATTACACCATTCAATAGACAAAAACTACGACTAGAAAAGAAGGTCTTCATTTTATGCTCAGAAAGTTTCACATTGACCACATAGTTATCAGTTATATACTTCCATGAAATTCTATCCAATTAGTTGTTTACCTAACTATGAATGCACCGATTTTGTAACACCATTGTTTAAAGGATGTCATACGCAAGCTACTCGATAACTAGAAGATAAAAACATTATCAACCCATTCTTCATTTACACTCGTAAAATAACTAGTTCTTTTTCTAAAACTCCACTCCTTTTTATAAACTTCCTCATTCTACAGTGAAATAGTTGGGAATTAATTGAAGATTTATTACTCAACGATTCTTCATTTGACCAAATTGTCTGCGTTTTCTCAAAACACAATAATAATCCTCTACGTAAAAGTTATTGTGACAACAAGATATTTCGCTTCAATGATTCGAATTACCACATGTACAGAGATTAGGTTTTCATGAAATCTTAATTAAGAATAAACCATGTGATTAGAATTTACCGGATAGACTATGTCTTTTCATCTATGTATATGCAGCAGGAGAGCATAATCCGTCTTACTAACATGTGACTATCACAGTACACTGCAATTTTATTACAGTAAATAGTTTACAGTGTTCAAATGCTGTTGACCGTTAATTTGATTACTCAAATATACAAATAATTCAAAAATCACAAATATCTGATAGACAGTCGATTTGTATATTCCACAACACAATTGCACCGAACTAAATGAATAATTATGAAACTGAAAACAGTGATGCTTCAAATATTCAAGTGAATGAAATTAGAACAACATAAATAGATACATATGAAGTACATTTAACAATTACTCTACACAAATATTACTTTCAGTGTTACGGTAACATTTCATTGAATATACAATACATGAGTACTCTTTTCAGTAAATTTGTTCCTATCTCTTTACGTATACATTTAAATTATGAGTCACAAACAATTATAAGCAATACTATGTATGTTTGGAACAGAACTATGAGAGCATGTATTGACGTTTTCAGGACAAATTCCACTTTATTTTGTCTCCAAGTACTTACATTGCACTACTAAATATTTGGTAGTAGTAGTAAGTGAATTTAAATGAAATTTCGTCACCCAATAAACTGATAATAAATGCTGTCGTTCACCGATTTTACTGTAAATTTGGCATCTTAGTGAAATCTAACTATGTACATTGTCAAAACGATCATCTACATTGCTAACACCTTGAGATACTCAGAGATTTCATGATACGCAACTTTTCGTAATTAGAGATTTATAAGGAGTAATTGTTATTACTGCTATTTATGTACATATATGTAAATCTATAGATATTTTTTATTTTACAGACTTTACTTTTGTGTCAAAAAATTATGAACTAGGAAATCGTATTATATGCCACTGATCAAGATGTACATGATAAACTTATAATCTTAATGAAATTGGTCATCTCAAAACGGTTTCATTCCTTGTCACTCAGTACGGCCTCCATGCTTCAACACAAGAATTCATTTTGTGACAGTTTATTTAGGAGGGGAACTGCCATTGTTTGTCGAGAACAGAAACAAGTCAACTCGGCATTAAACCGAATGCGTGGTTTCTAAATGACTTATGATTGATCTAAGACGATCAGCAGATAAATGTGTGCTCAACAATACCACAACACATAAAGAAATTTAAGAAATGCAATCATAGTCAAACTTTAAAAGTGGAATACAATGCTCTGTAAAAACGTTCCCAATAATTTAACATCCAATATTCAAGAAATGAAAAAAGACGAACTAGAGCTTACGAACGTCTTTTATTATTTAAGTTGTACAAATA
>NW_017386239.1:0-9391 GCF_000237925.1 Schistosoma mansoni | reverse complement strand
TACGTCATATGAAGGTTTATATATGATGTAGGACCTCATAAGGACAGTATCTCACGTCACAACTTGCAAATACCTCTGGAATTTCAATAGTCTTCTATGTGGAATTAATCTGTAACACAAAAGTAAAAAATATTGAGTGAATAAAAATAGAGTCAGATGTCATGTATTTTGTACCAGATATTGATAGACTTTACTTTGACCACTGCAGTTGATTTTTGTTGTTATTTCCTTGTTGACTTTTATTTTTATATAATTACAATCGCCACTTTAATGAATAGCTGCCAAAGCATTTCATTTAAATTTAAAAGTTCCTTACAACATAGTGTTCAGCTTGTTATTATAAAAAGATTCATCTAGCTATTCGGATCAAGCTTGCCAGTTAAATGAAATACTTCAGCACCTAAAATACTATACAACATATATCTGATCCCGAGAAAATATTCCCGATATTTTATTTGGTTACTTCAAAATGAGTGATTATCAGAAAACAGACGATTAAATGTCGATGGTGCATATCAACTGCTTGTGAGTAAAATATATTCATCATCAGGATGGGAGACAGATTACTAACTGCACTGTAGATGGATATATTAATAAGTACTATTAAAATACGATGAGTAGCTTATTTTACTGAATACGAACGGCTAATTATGAAATATAGCATATACTAAGTTCTTCTACAAAGACCAGGTTTCAAACATTTTAAAGATCGGAGTAGTCTAATAATTGATAATGAGTTTGTTTCCTCTCGTTAGTAATTATTCGTCACACATTTCTACAAAAGACGGAAACTGTAAGTAATTAGTGGTTATATTAATATGGGTAGTAATTTATTACAGCGTAATTGAGCTGACTAAAGATTTAACTTACAATGATATTACTGTTGACTATTGGTTTGCTTATTTTTGTAGCAAAAATATGTTGTGGTACGTCGATTACATATTTATGTACACCAAGAGTTGATTCTTGATTAAGTAATAATAAAGTCGACTTCTTCATGACAAATCTCTGTTCGTTTTGTGCTGCTAACCATCGATAATGATCACAAAAGTAAAATATTTCTTTAACAAATGTGATGAACGGATCGTCTAGCATAAGATAAACAGGCTATAAGTAAACATCTTTTCTGTTCTTAGTCGAGAATAAAAGAGATAAGATCATTGGCTATACGCCACTATGATACTTAGTATTCTGTTATAAAGTTGATGAAGATTAATTACCAAAAGTCAAAGCAATTAGCGATACAACCAAAACAAAGAATTAAACACTGACAGATTTAAGGTCAACAAGAACCAATCAACGTCGAGGTGCACAGGACAAGCTGTGAACCGTATGTACAGAAATTCGAACACTTCACTTCCACTCGAAGTTTGTGCTGATGATGTCGTCCAGAAAGACGATGACCACTACCAAAGGATCCAGCTCAGAGAACAAAACTCCTTCAAAATCAAATGGTCTTCAATGAATTAATATTAAACGAACTGTAGTTTAGGTTAAAATATTTGTCTTTAAAGGCTGAATTTCGTAATTAAGTCGACTTTCGATAATTTTCTAAAAAGTAGAATTATATCCCAAATGGAACTACTACCAATGAAGTTAAATAAATGTTTTGCTGAACGAACTACTTTGTACCAAGAGAGGTCAAAAGTTCCCATGGGTTTCAGAGAGTTATATTTTAGCAGTTACTTGGTCAATAAAAAAAATATCCATCTGAACAAATCTCAGTTAGCTGTTAGAATGAAAAGTTGACAGAAGATCGAATTTTTCTGAAACTTACATAATGTGATAAATGATAAATGTTCCATTTATAATCATCATGCAAAGTTTTTGCTTCAGTGTGACTATTCTACATAAAACAATTATATGAACGAAGAATATTCTTTTCAATAATTTCTCATCAGGTTCTACAATTATAAATTAATAATCCATAAAAGAAGATTGGCCAAGTTTAAGGCAGAGTACATCAATTTAAGAAACTGTAATATGTGAATCAAGGATTGTTTGTCATATAAAATAAGATCGAATCGTTAATGTTTTTGGGATGACTAATATGAAGTGTTAACTTGAATCAGTTTATAGGTGAAATAGAATCGTAAGATAAATTATCAGAATATATATAGTTGACATGGGGGTGAGAACTACAAAAATGGGATTACAAATCGCAAATTACGTAATATGTAGAATTATATAAATTAGGTCAGATATAGTAGATAGGGGGTGGATGATAAATAAATTTCTATAAAAGGTTAGCAGGTGTGATAATAATAATAAGAAGAAGAATAATGACTGATAAGATGTGTAGATAAACTAAGTTTAAGATATAGAAATGAACATTAATCAAATTAATGTCACCATATTACAAAATTGATTATTAACAAGTTGACCCTGAAGTTGGCCAGGGTAAAAGGAGTGGCTGTACATATTTCTTTTGGATGCAGAGCTCTGGCTTTTTGATCCGAATAGCAATTGCCTCAGCCGTCTGCAGGATTCTCTGTCTGACAGAATTAGGTAGACTGCTATTTACACGATATATTACTGTGAAAGATTGCTCAATGTCGGCTCTATGTCCCGTCTGAACTAAATGAGCTAAAACAGAGCTGTTAACCGTTCTGACTACACCTTTGCTTAACCACACTGGAAGGTGTTCACGAGCCCGAGTATACAAATTCCTAGAATATCTGCCTATATAACTTGCTCCACAGGAGCAGTTGAATTGATAGATACAGAAAGAAGTGGCTAGTCTAGGCAATTTATCTTTCAATGTCGGCGTGATCATTGGGCGTGTGGAAAACATTAGTTGTAGTTTACCTGCATTAAAAGTCCTTTCGATTGATCTTCGTAGTTTCAATCTTACCATTTCACCAGGTGCGTCACCTCTGAATTGTAGACGTATTCTACATAAGATGAAAATCAAAAGAAGAAAATTATTTCTTTAATCACTGTTTCAAAAGAGTAAAAGATGAATGACAACAATTTAACTTGTATTTATCATGAGATTTTGCATATATGACATAGTAAGTGATAATATGTCATGAGTTAGCATTCTGTAAATTTAAACGAATTGTATCAAAGAAATGTGTGTCACCTGAAGTTACACTAAAATCTACGGATTGGAATGTAAGAATGTTCTAAATGGGTATGAACAACTTCCACACAATCTCGGAAATTCAGTCAATTACACACTTTAGTCTGTGAACGTCATGTGTGATATTTTAATTGAAAGCCTCGATCTATGTTTTGGATAATGTTAATATGAACACATATATAGTCTTGCTGCTAAATGTTCTTCCAAAGTTATTTCAGAGATTGTCAAATTGAAGATTATTTGTCTAATGATCGGATAATTTAGTAAGCCATATGTCAAAATGTGGACGGGAATTTAATTTCACTTTATGTATGTATATAAGGCTACAACATTAATGATGCATAAACTGTATTTTGAATATCTAGATAAGAATGAGTGAAGCTTACTAGTTCGATATTCTAAAAATAAAATGGAAAATGACTACAGTATTAATAATAACTGAATTTATGTTGATTGTAACCATTTTTGTGTTACAAATATATCACACTCATTGTCACAGAATGAAAAGCCAGTTAGTAAAATTGATCATTTAAATGTTTGCAGATTACAGTAGGCTTATCAATAAATATGCATAATAACTCCAGTTGTTTGCTGAGATACGCGATTAAGTTTGCTTCGGACGTATCATCTCAAAAACATAAATCGAGCAAAGAGAACTTACGTTGAAATTTGTTACCTTGGTAAAATTTTAAGAAATTATGAATGGTCAATATGAAGTTTACATGAGAAAAAATGGTTGAATTTTAAAGTCAGATGATCACTTGTATTTCGCTAGGAATGTATCCCATAAATTATGAAAATTATTTCTTATTTTTCATCTGAGTAAGAACAGTTAATTATTGTGTACTTTATATTTTGAATTGATCTTTTCTGATTGATTTTGTTTGACAAAATTTTTTTCGACGGGTTGATGGTACTAACCCTGTGCTCAACCCTCCCCTTTCATCTGAGCTCGGGAGTGGCAGTAACCCTGGAAGGGCTACAGCAAAGAACCTAGCAGTGAAATATTGTGAACGAAAGTAACTGGTGAAGAAAGAAATAAGCCAAGTTGACCACCGAGATTCAAGATCGGTGAAACAGATAGGAAGAGCCTTTTGAATAATTCTGGAATAGACAAGCCCTATTGAATTCACCAAACGTCGAAGCAGCACCTATAGACCTTTCTACGGATGTCACCTCTTCAATGATCTAAGAAATCAGCACAGCCATCAGGCAACACACTACATATCCTATTCAGGGTAACATGAGATGGCAAACAAGTACTGATGCACTGGTTAAAAATAGTTCATCAAGATACAAAGAAAGGATTTCAACAAGTGTGGTAGATACAGAGGCATCACACTGATATAAATAGCAAGAACATTTTTTAACAGGATATTACTCAATGGAATGAAAGATTTCATGGACTCAGAGCTTTGAGATAAACAGACTGCATCCCGTAAGGATCGGTCGTGCACAAGTCAAACGGCGACACTACGGATCATTGTTGAACAATCAGTTAGATGGAATTTTTCTCTATCCGTCAATTTCCCTGACTATGAAAAGCACTGGACAGTATGGATAGGATAACCCCATGGAACCTTCCTCGACACTATTGTGTGCCCGAAAAAATGTCAACATCATCCGGAATTCATACGACGGACTGCATTGTAAAGTGGTGCATGGAGGATATCTGATGGACTCATTTGAAGTGAGGAAGAGAGTCAGACAAGATTGCTTACTCTCTCTATTCCTCTTTCTTCTGGTGATCGACTAGATTTTGAAGACTTTCACGTCGGAGTGCAAGCATGGAATGCAATGGATAGCTTGGATGCAACTAGACTATTTGGACTTCTCAGATGACCTATCATTTCGTTATTATACACACCGACAAATGCGATTGAAGCCAACCAGTGTAGCCGCAACCTCCGCATCAGTAGGTCTCAACCTACACAAAGTAGAAAGGAATATCTTGAAATACAACACAAGGAGCAACAACCCATTCACACACGACAGCTTAGCCTTGGAAGGAGTGGAAAGTTCGACTTACCTGGTCATCGTCAATAATAAACAAGGAGGATCTGATGCAGATGCGAATACAGGGATTAGGAGAGCAAGTACGGCATTCTCAAAATTAGGGAACATATTGAACTAAAACAACTGTCAACCAACAACAGATTCAGAATCTTCAATACGAACGTCATGATAGTTCTGTTCTACTGAGCTGAAACTTGAAGAACTACTTTAACCATCATCAAAAACGAATAACATCTATAAACAGTTGTCTATGCAAGATACTTCATCTCCATCGGTCAGATACCACCATCAACAATCTACTATAGTGAATGGATTGTAAAGTGTGGTCGATAAGCGAACCCACCAATGACAACAGAAAATGTCCACCACCACACTAACTCTCTTTGGCTTTGTACGACTGTGGTTTGTTTATTCATCAATCATAATTTTGTATTTATCATGAACGTTATTAAGTTGGTTAACTCATTTTTCTTATCTTCCAGTTACTGTTTGGCATGTTATTTATGTCTTTCTTTTGCCCCGTTAAATAGACTGTACTAATTCTGTATTTTGTATACTTATGGTGTTACTTTACGTTCTAGAAACGAAGAAAGTTTATCAATCCAAATAGCTTACTTGTTCTGACTTTGCTTAAGCTAAGACTCTCTTCCTTACAATCTAGGGAACAGTTTAGATTTGTATCTGTAGAAAATTACTCCCTACACAGGCCAACTTCCACCTGAAGAAGAAGTTGAGAAAAGACACTGGAAATGGATAAGACATATATTGCTAAAGTCATCAAACTGAATCACATGGCAATCCCTAACTTGGAATCCAGAAGGAGAAAGGAAAGCAGGATAATCAAGAAACAAACTGCATTGTGAGTCGGATGGCGAAATCAAAAGAATGAGGAACGATTGGGAAGAACTGGAAAGGAGAGTCCAGTACAGAGGTAGATGAGGAATCCTGGTGTTAGGTTTATGTTCCTCTACTAGAGGTAACAGGAATATGTAATTAAATGAGTTAATGTACACTATTTGAGGAGTATGAATGGGAAGCTATTTTTCTCTCGAAATTCCTAAAGGTGAAGGAAATGAATAATTGTCATGCAGTCGAAACAGTTTTCTAAACTAAAACCAACAATAATGTTATAAATGTATGTTCAGCTCTTAATAATGCATCAAAGTGTGATGGATTTTATTAGAATGAGAATAGTTAGAATAATCTTACAGGTAGAATTGATTAGCTGAACGATAATGGTAAAAGTCAAAAGAAAAATAAAATTAAACAGAACTCATTCTAATTGATGAATAACCATGACTAAATTATTTTTAAGAATTACAGAACATGGTATTACTAACTTGCTCAAGACACATAAACGTCAACGTATACACGCTTTCCAAGTATATGAAAACTTAAACCATCTCATTGATTATATGATGTTGCAAATTAGTGAACCGACTAATTGAAGATCGATCACGGACAATAAAACCTAACTCGTGAGCGAACCGTCTCACGGTTTAATTGAGTAACACTTATTACGTACAAAGGGCTTCTAAATAAAATTACTGATAACGTGCGTGATAAAAAGTGAATTAAAAATTTATTTGAATTCCCTGAAGATTTGTTATCGACATTGTTTTTGAACAAATGGTGTTTTTGGGGGTCAAACGGTTTTATTTGGTCTTCTTCTAGATAGTTGTGGTATGTTGACTGTACACTGTTACTAATTAATACTTACTTCTTGAAACAATTGTAAATATGTGCCTGTACTTTCCGTCACAGAAACAACAATTCATTTTACTACGTTGTATATTTGGCTAAGTTACCAAACTTCTTGCTTAACGAGCTGTATTGGATAGATTTACAAATATTTTAAAATATAAACATACAAATAATACGAAGTTTGGGACCTGTGTAGAAAGCATATAAGCATAAATTGTGAAACCTTTGTATTTGTTCACATTAGGCAACAGTGAACGGATAAACACATGGTAAATGATAAATTTGTACATTAATTATGATATCCTCCTATATTGTCTCGTCCCAGTACTTTCTCTGTTAAGTTCTCACTTATTAATCTATCATATCTTTTTTGTTTATTCTAGTTTCTACTTCGTTTTCTTTAAGTTAGCCAAATATATATTCTACAGTTTCCAAGAGTAGAACAGTTGTGAGTAATAATTGTACACTGTTCATCCCTTAGTAATTGCAATTTTGATCTCGTAAACAAATAAGAAGGAGCCACTAATACCATGTTTCCTCAGTGATCTCAATATAGTTACCTATCACTTTGCTTTATTATGATATGTAGAGTGATTCCTATCTAAAATTGTCCTCAATGGGATACGCGGTATGCTTGCCTTCGGTATTTCATACGATTTTGGCAGATGAGTTCATGCTAACTCAATCATTTCGTATAAATGTGAAAAATATATTTTATGCTCTCTGGTCTTCTTTCAAAACCTGTTCAAGTCATTTTTTATCTTATTATTCAAAACATTCTGGTCAGTTAGTTTTCGAAATTTCAATTTCTGTTCTAACACGGTGTTAATTTAGTCAATATATCTTTTACTAAGAAGAACAAATCTTGATCCCTTGTTATGTTTTATAATTATTAAAGTTTCTCCTTTCACGAGCATTTTGGTAGCTTCCCTGTGCTTCTTTGTAGGAACGTTTCTGTGGTTTCATTTATCATTCGTAAACTGGTAACGAGAGCCTAGAAGTTTGATTGTCTGTGTTCTGGTTTTTCATCAGAGTGTGTAACTAGATCCTGTATCAGACTATATTAACGTTAACAGAATGATTACAGGTTTCGAAGTATTTCACTCCTAAGGATAAAATCTCTAGATGTTCCTCCACGAATTATTGACGCACGTCTTCAGATCTGCAGAATATTTGGTTTCAGACGTCTGGTTTTTCAGACCTTTCGGCTACTAAATGAGTTTTTTCTTTGCTTTCTGCTCCGTTAATTTCCTAATATATTTCATAAATGAAGTTCTCAGATCATTCAGTAGGTTTGCTTCAGCACATTACTCTGAAGAACATTAATCTGTATGCTCAGCGTCAATTTCGTTCAAAGCACAGAGTTTCAATGTTTTTCTGTTTATGTATACATTGTTCTGTCATAACGATGTACAATATAATTTGAATAGCGACCTGATTAGATGCAGCTGTTTATAATCCACACATCAGTCTTCGTCTTCGTGAACGTATAACGCCACATCCACACCTGAGGCTGTATACGTTTAATTTTGTAAAGTCCTTCAATTAACTTAATTAACAAGCAGTGTCATTCGAACATTAACAATTTTTCACTGATCTTCAACCTTATGGGTTGTTCACAAATGTTGGTTGCTTAAAATCCCCAAGACATGAAAACACTGATAGACAAATTAAGATACTTCAGAAACTACTCAGTTTTGCCTGAGGATATAACTTGAGATTGAATACATTGATAAACGACAAAGAATACTTACGGTTAAAGGTTCCTTCATCTATTTATTAGGAAATGGATTAACAACTAAGGAGTCTTCCAACAAATTCAGAATAATTGAATTATTGTATATATAATTGAGACAGACATTTTGAGAAGAAATTTAGGCTTGCTAGCTAAAAGCCTTAAATCACATGGATACATTCAAAAAGACTATCTGAATTCATTTCAAAGTAAACAGTCATGATATGCACTTCGGTATATTGTATCTCGAAGGGAAATTTAACTTTGATTAAGTGATATCGTAAACTACTTAGATCTTGTAAATTCAACAGTGTTTTGCTTTTGTACCATTTTATGATAATATAATAAAACTTATAAAAGATTTAAACTATCTAAATTTCAGTAAACACTGCAAGTAAAGTTATATATCACTCTTCATACAAAAGAAATTAAAATTTTCAATTGAGTTTGTGTGTAGTTCATTCAATCATCGTAGATTTGAAATGAATCTGACTCGTAACGTACTAAATAGTCTCAGTAAGCGACAACACTTATTCATGATGTTACGAGGAAAAGCTAATATATGATATGAAAGAGCATTACCATTTTTGATAAGCAACGGAAAGAAAGAGTTTTACAAGTATGTAAAATCAGCTTACATCCAGAATAGAATGATTCTAATTAAAAGCAATAGTTAAACATCAATAAAAATCATAAGTGCCTATGACATGAGTAAAGTATATTTATGTAAATAAAAAAACATGGGTAAGACATATGTTATATCATTTTCGTTCTGACACCCTCAGCGCATATTCTTCTACTTTGCCGTTGTTTCTTTTCACTGTCTAAGTAAATTTTGATCAAATCGTCGA
>NW_017386243.1:9150-28383 GCF_000237925.1 Schistosoma mansoni | reverse complement strand
CTTGGATAGCTGACAGGGAAACGCAAGTACGTAGTGATGATTACGGGCGAGATTTAAGCAGCGTTCAAATTTTGCTGGCGAAACACGCAACTTTTGACACAGCATTGGAATCTTTCCATACAGAAGGGATTCAAACAATTACTGAACTTCACGATCGCCTTATCGCAGCAGAGCACAATCAGAGTCCAGCCATTAAACAACGGTTAGTTGCAAATTGTTCATTGAAATACTTCATTATATACACAGTACTTCGTTTATGGTTCAAACAATAATGTCACTTGTTCTTGACATATTATTGATTTCAGTTTTACCTCGCTAATGGATCGTTGGGAACGTCTACGTCGTGAATCTGCCCGTCGCAAAGCTGATCTCATTCAGCTACAAGAACAATATCGAAAGGTTGAGGAACTTTATTTGGCGTTCGCTAAGCGGGCGTCAACCTTCAACTCTTGGTTCGAAAATGCTGAGGAGGACTTAACTGACCCCGTGCGTTGTAATTCACTGGATGAAGTTCATGCGCTATGTGAAGCTCAAGAGCAGTTCAAAGCATCTCTCAAAGCTGCAGAGGCCGATTTTCAACAATTAGCTCATTTAGATCGTGAAATCAAAAGCTATGGCGTAAGTACTTATCGTACGATGGCATTCATGTGTAGATTCCTCTACAAGTAACTTTTTGGATTGAAGAACTTAGCTAAAATAGCCTGTGCTAAATAACAGTGGCAAAACATAGGTTAGATTTTAGTTGCTGATCATGAGAATCTACCATCATTGTAGGTACAATAAGAAACTACAACTAATTTTCTTACTTCTCATTTCTACAATTTTTGTGTTTAACGCTATTTTAAGATAATCTGACCGATGCATGGAACATGTAATTCAAGTTGACATCTGATAACATCACCTGACCCAACATAGAGGACCAAACAATCTGAATATTTGAAGAATGATATGACGTTTAGAAAAAGGTGATCCGTTAATCTTTTAAAATCGTTTTTAAAAGTTTATGTTTTGGAAAGTGATGACAATTGCGTCCATCCTATTGGTCCATAGTAAACTAATATGTTACATTCACCTTTTCTGGTATGATAAGCGATAAACATTATGACGTTCTCTTCATTTAATTTCTCTTCATGTTTGCTGGAAAAAATCGATGAGTTAATATCAGCCATCTATAATGATTTAATTTTATTAGAAAATTTCATGCTGAGCAACTAAAGAAAGCTCAACTAGCTTTCTCAAACAATTTTTTAGTCGTTGATTAGGTGTAGACTTGTGAAACAAGCTCATTTGAAGTTGATTTTAGTAATGAAAGACGTTAGTGAACGAATCTATATTCGCTTCTGCGTAATGAACAGTTCAAAACTCTAAAGAGAAGGAATATTATAATTGTACGGTTTGGTTTATTTATCTTTAATTATGAGCCATCATTTAAAAGTTTTCTGAATTTTTATTTAAAATTGGACAGTCAAATGGATACAGCTAACCGTATACTATCCCAACTTTCCTACTCTACTCCTTTTTACTTATGTAGTGAAGGATGACATTAGAATTTTATCGTATTTATTTTTACTTCATCTATCAAGTATTATCACACATTCTTTTCTATCATATTTCTAAGGTTGGCATGAATCCGTACACTTGGTTTACAATGGAGTCACTTGTGGAAACTTGGCGTAACTTACAGAAAATCATTTTAGAGAGAGATGCTGAACTTCGACGTGAAACTGTTCGACAAGAGCAAAACGACCAGCTTCGTCAACAATTTGCAGTAGCAGCTAATTCTTTCCATCAATGGCTACAAGTGAGTCTTAAACAGTTTCTAAAAATTGTAGCCGAATTTCTAGATTTAAAATTCCTATGGTTATGTAGCTGTTTCCACTAATTGTTGTTAACTATGTGCTGCTTTTCTTTGCTCGCTATATATATATATATGCACGATGTATTTACTGTTTTATAAACTTGGTTCTCATTACAGAAAGTTCGAACATCTATGATGGAAGCCAGTGGAACTCTAGAAGAACAGTTAGAAGGTATTCGGGAAAAATCTTCAGAAGTTAGAGCCCGAAAAAATGATTTGCGAGAGGTCGAAAAATTGGGTACTTTGCTGGAAGAACATCTCATTCTGGATAATCGATACACGGAACACAGTACCGTAAGTTGATATCTTTTTTTTCGATATTTGTCACTACTTTTGTTTCTAGTTAAATAATGAATGGAACTTTATAATTCGAATTATTTTCAGGTCGGTCTAAGTCAAGCTTGGGACCAGTTAGATCAGCTTGCGATGCGTATGCAACACAATTTAGAACAACAAATCCAGGCTAGAAATGTTAGTGGAGTAAGCGAAGAGGCACTTCGCGAGTTCTCTATGATGTTTAAACATTTCGATAAAGATAAATCTGGGCGTTTAGATCATCGCGAATTTAAATCATGTTTACGTGCGCTGGGCCATGATTTGCACGAGGTTGGAGAAGGTCAAGTAGATGCTGAGTTCGAATCTATATTAAACGTGGTGGATCCTAATCGTGATGGTTACATAACGCTTCAAGAGTTTATGGCATTCATGATAAGTAAAGAAACTGAGAATGTTCAGTCCCGTGACGAAGTCGAAGAAGCTTTCCGTGCATTAACTAAAGAAGGAAAAGAATATATCACCAAAGAAGAGCTGTATGCGGTGCGTCTTAGTCATTTAACTTTATTTCATTTTGTTCAATTTATTCGACATCGCTAAGTATATATACACCATGTATAGTTAATTATATCCCAGTTGTATCTAGAATGGTTTGCTCTAAGAGTTGACCATGTAAAATAAATTACCTTTTTTAGGTGTTGAGTTTTGAAGTCCATTTTTATCTCGTTGTAGAGTGTTCTAATATGTTAGCAAGGAATTTAGCATTAGTCAGCTTGACGAAGTTCTGTATATGTTGTATTAGTTTCTCCGACTCCGCTGAATATATATATATATATATATATATATATATATATATATTCGAGGCTTTATTTTTGAAATAAGTATGGAATCTAAATATAAGGCATTACTATTCAAATTATATGCGTACAGTAAACTGACTTTGAATATCAGCAGACAATTGCAAAAGCAGCTATTCTTTATCTAAAGAGTTTTGTATCTGTCTGGTGATCTGTTTTATTTTTTGTTTCTACAAATTCCACTTTTATATTACAGAACTTATCCAAAGAGCAGGCAGAATATTGCAGCCGAGTCATGCCTCCGTACTACACCAAAAGTGGTCAGGCTATTTTGGATGCCTACGACTATCAAGCCTTTACGAGACAACTTTTTGTGAGCTAGTTACAACAAGCTGATTTTGGTTGATTTCTGCTCTCTCGTTATATAGCTTTCTTGGTTTCATTTTCGCTTACTCAATGCTCTTTCGCTCAGTTTCGCCTAAGTTGTAACTTTCTGGTTTTAATTTCATTACTGATTTCATGTTGTGGCATACTTGTTGTAGCTTCCTGAAATCCCAAATCATATTTAATGCACCTTCATATTGTTGTGAAATGTTGGATTTACTTTCAATTTTAAAGTCTTGTGATCAAAATTTATTTTCTGGGTGGTTATAGTCACCTACATTTAATTTTCACAGTTTTTACAATAAATTAGATCATAATTCCATTCCTCGTTTTCTTTTTTCGGCTCATTAAAGTATGAGCAGACATAATGCTTCAAAAGTTTTCCTTAAGCTGTATTATTCTCTCAAGACTGTAGTAGTCTGTCATGTTTTACTCATCGGAAAATGCACTTTTAATACTTCGCATTACACAATATAAATCAGACCTTCATTTTCTACTATTTTATCTCAGGTATTGAAAATTTTTTATCTGAATGATCGCTGTTATAAACTTAACCGTATGCAGAATATTGGTATCATACAAAGGAATCACCTAGTGAAGTAATTTATTGTAACTTATTTCTCTTATTACCTGAAGAGAACTTGATGGCAATTCAGTGAAGAAATTTTCGCGCGACAATATCACCTGCTCAATCTGTACAGTCGTAATTTAGTTGAGGTCTGTCAAAAAAAAGGAAAATTAAGTAATTTCAAGTGTCAAACGAGTTTTGTGCAACAGTCAGTAAATGAGAGAAAAATGATGAGATGTATTCGTGTTTGTTAATCAGTCCATCACAGCTGAAGGTCTGATGAATAGCAGAAAGTGAAGTAATAATGCTGAAGTTGCATGGGAATTAAGACAACAGAGATCGGTGTTTCTTTTAGATCCACATCTTAGGCCACAGTTCGTTATGAAAGTCAGTCAGCTACAACGTAGGGTCAGGCATATATATATGTCGGTTCAAGTTGCCATACCTCACTAACTAAACACACTGCATCGAGAATTGAAAGTAGACATCTAAAGGAAGAATAGCGACTAAAAGTATTGTCCAGGGCAGAGTTCAATGGAGGATGCTGGTGGCGGCCTATACTCCTCCACGAGAGGTAATGGGCGTAAGTAAGTAATTGGCACAACAATTACTTACTTACTTTACTTACGCCTGTTACTCCCAATGGAGCACAGGCCGCCGACCAGCTTTCTCCAACCCACTCTGTCCTGGGCCTTCTTTTCTAGTTGTATCCAGTTCTTGTTCATTCTTCTCATGTCTGTCTCTATTTCTCGGCGTAATGTGTTCTTTGGTCTTCCTCTTCTCCTTCGACCTTCAGGATTCCATGTGAGGGCTTGTCTTGTGACACAATTGGGTGATTTCCTCAAAGTGTGCCCAATCCACTTCCAGCGCTTCTTCCTGATTTCTTCCTCCACTGGAATCTGGTTTGTTGTCTCCCACAGTAGCTTGTTGCTGATAGTGTCTGGCCATCGGATCCGAAGTATCTTGCGTAGACAGCTGTTAATAAACACTTGTATCTTCTGGATAATGGCTTTCGTAGTTCTCCACGTCTCTGCCCCATACAGAAGAACTGTCTTGACATTTGTATTGAAAATTCTGATCTTGGTGTTGGTTGACAATTGTTTTGAGCTCCAGATGTTTTTCAGCTGTAGGTATGCTGCTCTTGCTTTGCCGATCCGCGCCCTCACATCTGCATCTGATCCACCGTGTTCATCAATGATGCTGCCCAGATATGTAAAGATTTCCACATCCTCCAAAGCTTCTCCGTCAAGTGTAATTGGCTTGGTGCATATTGTATTGTATCGGAGAGTCTTGCTTTTCCTTTTGTTTATATTGAGACCTACTGCTGCTACACTGGTCGTTTTCTCCTGCATTTGTTGTTGCGTTTGTGATAGAAGAGCCAGATCATCCGCGAAGTCTAAATCGTCAAGCTGCATCCTGCCTGTCCACTGTATCCCGTGCATTCCTCCAGATGTTGACGTCTTCATAATCCAGTCGATCACCAGGAGAAAGAGAAAGGGTGAGAGTAGGCAACCTTGCCTAACACCGGTCTTTACCTCGAACGAGTCGGTGAGTTGTCCTCCGTGGACGATTTGGCAGTTTAGTCTATCATAGGAGTTCCGTATGATGTTGACTATCTTCTCAGGCACGCCGTAGTGTCGAAGAAGCTTCCATAGTGTCGTCCTGTCCACGCTATCAAATGCCTTCTCGTAGTCGATGAAGTTGATGTAGAGTGATGAATTCCATTCGATTGATTGTTCCACAATGATACGTAGAGTTGCGATTTGATCTGTGCACGATCTATCCTTACGAAATCCAGCTTGTTGATCTCGAAGTTGAGCGTCCACGGAATCCTTCATCCTGTTTAACAATACTCTGTTGAAGACTTTTCCTGGTATTGAGAGGAGAGTGATGCCCCTGTAGTTATCGCACTTGCTGAGATCGCCTTTCTTTGGTATCTTGATGAGAAGTCCTTCTTTCCAGTCTGTTGGTACATGTTCTTCGTCCCAAATCTTACTGAAGAGGATGTGGAGTATCTTGGCAGTTGCTGTTACATTTGCTTTCAGTGCCTCTGCTGGGATGTTGTCTGGTCCCGCTGCTTTACCGCTCTTGATTTGTCTAATGGCCATGCTGATCTCTTCAATTGTTGGTGGGCCAATATCGATTGGGAGGTCTGTGGGTGCTGCTTCGATGTTGGGTGGGTTCAGTGGAGCTGGTCGATTCAAGAGTTCCTTGAAGTGTTCTACCCACCTGTTTCGTTGTTCTTCAATATCGTTGATTACTTTGCCCTCTTTGCTTTTCACTGGTCTTTCTGGCTTACGGCAATTTCCAGCAAGTTTCTTTGTTGTATCATACAGTTGTCTCATGTTTCCCTCTCTTGCAGCCTTTTCCGCTGTCATCGCTAAATCTTCCACATATTTACGTTTGTCGGTCCTGATGCTCCTCTTCACTTGCTTGTTTGCCTCTGTGTATTCGGCTTGTGCCTTGGCTTTTTCTGCTCTTGTTCGGCTGATATTGATTGCTACCTTCTTGTTCCTCCTTGCTTCAATTTTATCCAGTGTACCAACAGTGATCCATTCCTTGTGATGGTGCTTCTTTTGGCCCAGAACCTCCTGACATGTTGAAACGATTGCCTCCTTGATACCTTTCCAGCTGCTCTCTATGGTGGTTCCCTCTCCATTGAGTAGGTCATGAAAGGCCTCGAACCTGTTGCTGAGGGCTATGTTAAATTCGTTGAGTTTGTCAGCATCTCGGAGAAAGGCCGTGTTAAACTTTTGTGATGTTGTCCGCGCCATTGTCCAGTGCTTCTTGAGTTTTAGTTTCATCTTGGCGACCAGCAAATGGTGATCGGATGCTATATCAGCTCCTCTTCTGGTTCTCACATCCTCCATCGTCCTCCTGAACTTTTTGTTGATGCAGACATGGTCGATTTGATTTTGTGTAGTGTGATCCGGTGAAATCCAAGTGGCTTTGTGTATGTTTTTGTGTGGGAATATGGTGCCACCTATGACCAGTTTATTGAAGGCACATAGGTTTGCAAATCTCTCACCGTTTTCGTTCCTTCCTCCCAGTCCATGTTGTCCCATGACGTCTTCGTATCCAGTGTTGTCCTTTCCAACCTTGGCATTGAAATCTCCCATTAGAATGGTCAGGTCCTTGGTTGGGCACTTCTCGAAGATTGACTGCAGCCTATCGTAGAATTGGTTTTTAGCGTCTTCATCGTAGTCGTTGGTCGGCGCATAGCATTGGATGATGTTCATTGTAATGCCCTCTCTCTTTGTTTTGAAGGAGGCTTTGATGATCCTCGGTCCATGAGATTCCCATCCTATAAGTGCATTTTGTGCTTTTCTAGACAGCATCAGTGCCACTCCTTGTGTATGTGGGGCATTTTCTTCTTCATGACCGGAGTATAACAGAAGTTCCCCTGAAGACAGTCGTTGTTGTCCAACCTGCGTCCAATGTGTTTCACTGATTCCAAGCACTTCCAGGTTGTATTTCCTCATTTCCGCAGAAATTTGGAAGACTCTGCCGGTCTCCCACATTGTCCGGACATTCCATGTACCTATAAAAATTGTCGCTCTGGTTGTAAGAAGGTGCATCGGCCTCATGACTTCCGAAGGAACTCGGCTTTCATCATGAGACGTCATTTTTCCTTCTACTCCCAGGGCAGAGTTTGAATGGTTTGAATGATTTTTTCTGGTTAGCGTTTTTTTAGCGAGTTGATTTTCTACGGGATGGGGTCGCTAACCCCATGCCCAACCCTCCTCCTTTACCCGGGCTTGGGACCGGCAGTAGCCCCTGGAGGAGCTACAGGCGGAGTTAATTGGCACAACAATATGAACACCAAATTCATAGAAGCAGTTACTGCAATAGTAATTATATATAAAAGAAAGACTACATGTAAGGATATGATGCAAGAAGATAGAATTAGCGCGTAGGAAGGAAGGTGTATGTATAATTTTAATCTCACTGTTTAAGGGCAGACAAAGAGTGTATACATCTAGGCCATTATGGTCAATTCTGAGTCATGTCACCTAGACTCCAACCACTGGTTACGATAGTAGGAAATCAATCTCTGAAAATTCAGTCGATGAGAACTTTATTTCCAGCAATAGGTCTATGATGAAACTAAAGAAAATTGGAGATAGTGGACAGCCATGCCGGACACCACTTGAGGTTAAAAAATCAGATGACAGTTCGCCATAAACTCTCACTCGACTGGTAGTGTTCGAGTAAAGAGCCTTCACAGGGTTTATGTACTTCTGAGGTACACCTAATGACAGACACTGACACAGAACCTATTGGTCTGCAGAGTCAAATGCTGCTTTTAAGAAAAACTATCATTGTCGGACGCCGATAAGCATGTCTGTGTTGACGAATAGTAAATATGTGGTCAATACAGCCACGACCATGTCTGAAGCTAGCCTAATTTTCTCGTATTTGCAGTTCACGAGTCTTAGTTAGGCGTTCGATAATTATTGAGGCTAGTATTTTAGATACTATATTAGTCAAACTAATCCCTCTATGGTTATCACAGGATGATTTTGACCCCTTATACATTGGGACAATAAGTGATTGTGACCAGTCAGATGGGATTACATTCAGTTTCTAGATTTTAGCCAGAATATTAGTCAACCTAATCGCCAAAACTGGACCACCATACTTAAAGACCTCAGGTGTCAATCCAAATGCGTACTCATATTAGAGCATGATCAGAGTCTTAACATGTATATCAGATCGATCGGCAGTCTTCTCTCAAGCCTCTTCAACCTCAGCCTTCGTTTGTGGGAACGCAGTACCTCCGTTATGCTGGTTTTCTGAGGGAAACACCTTACTGCCGTCAAACCTCTGTACAGTCAGCAGTACGACTTTGCTCTCGGATCTTGGGTTTGCTGCTTTTAGTCTTACCGCTCTTCAACCGACCTGTCTGGCATGGTAGGACCTTGCGGAACGATTGTTCCAGCCAGTATAGCTCTATTGATTCATCACGATATGCAAGCCCAACTACCATGTCAGCAGCAATAGTCGATCGATTTGAAAGTAAATTTCTGTCGTTTGTTTTGTTTATCGAGTCAAAACCAAATACACCTAGGAAACTTTCAGTCAAATAATTTGGTCAGCAGCCCTGAAGTAAAAGTACTACAGATCATTATCTTCATCCATCTCATATTCTTAGAATCCGCCAAACGGTGCGTTGTGATTTTATAGTTTTGTAGATATGCACATAGCTAACCCGGGAGATTGGCTTGTGAGAACATTTTGTTCAGTTTTTTGAAGAAATCACTTTTATCCCAGTAACTTAAGGTTTTTTATGGGTTACATCAATTGTACATTAGTTGAACAATAAAATAGTAGCGAGTAATAACTACTCACAGGATAAATTTATTAGTGTAACCCCTTACCCCGCACACGAGATACAACAGAATACAAGACCACTTACAAAGAGAACAGATTTTTTATTTAATAACATGCTCATATACAGAATACTGAACACGAAAAGAAACACGATTAAAAGTCGGTCGAAAGATGAACTTTTAGGAAATGCTGATTTGGTGGATCATTCAATTCCCAATGAAGTGATGACCTGACTAAAATGAATTATTGTCAAATTAACTAATTGATTATGTCTAGAACATTGCCGTTGAGCTAAGTGGATTACTAGTAACATCTTACAGCAAGTGATATGATGTATGTATACTGTCCAACAATGTTTATTACTTCGGTCACCAAACAAGTATATTCTGTGCGCTTGATAAATCACTAAATTATATTTCCTCTTTTTATTGTTTTCAGGTCTATCGTGACGAAGCGAACAGTTACAATTAAAATTACTCCTTTTCTTGCCCTTATTTTCCTGATGACACTTCACCGTACAGTTACACTTCAGCCAAACAGTAACTTTAGGTTACAAGTTCATTATCCTTAAAAAAAATGTTTAATGAAGAAGTGAAGAATGTTTTTCAACTTGTTAAACGAATTCACAGATCAAAATAAGTCCCATAAACCTTCTGGAAATGTTTTCTTGGTAGCCAATCAACATTAAGCTTAATAAAATTCAAAACGACATGATTTTGTAGTGCTGTGCTTCGTTAATTGTTCACTTCAATAACCGTTATTATACCAATCTTAACGGCGTATAATATCAGAAGGCAAAAGGAAGCGGCAACTACATTTTTATTAACAAATAACATAGACCGGAAAGCTGTGAGCACATGAGCAAATGTTAGCGAGCGAAGCATACATGACACGTATTGGAGATGGCTGGTAAGCCAACTCATTTTAAGCAAGCGTTAATCAGTATTTATAGCAGACAAAAATGAATGACAGACATATGATGAATAAGATACGAAGTGTGCATACACACACGCTCATATCAAAAGCAATCAAGGTTAATAAGCGAATAATGAACAAGATCAAAATATGACTCATAATGTATAGGTGAATTAGCTTGGCCACTAGCTAGAATAAAGTATATGGGCTTAACATATAAACTGATACTACAGTTTAAACAGCATACAGATACATTTCACTTTAAAATAAATTAGAACAACAAACAATCTACTAAGATCGTATACACTCCGTGATGGTTGCACTGAAATTAAACCTAACTTAGGAACATTTTTCCACCATGACCATATTTCGATTTTAAGAAAAATAATTGTCCAAACAGCTGTTAATTCAAGAAAATTTCAGGAAAGACCAAAAATAAAGATTCACTTAATTATTCATTGGCAAGACTGATATCTATGCAAATTCAAGTGTTATCCTTAAGTCCAGCTGTATTGTAATTATTTTTAAAGGTAAAATTAGTTACCCACACAAAATGAATTCAAAATCTTTTACCACAAATAAATTACATTATATTATAAAATATACCCTGTTAATAATATTTTCGTTGCAAACACGTGTTGTTGAATAGTTGTAAAATATTGCTACATTTTATTATGGTTCGTACAATAAGATTGTTGCTACTCTACAATATACTACTGCAAGGGAAGTTCTGTCCATAGAAATTGTACTTGTTTGCTTGGTAAATTAGTTCATACATTTCTAAGGTGTATTTCTTGACGATCGGTTTATGGCTTTTTATGTAGTTCCAGTTTGAGCATTTCTGTTTTACTGATTACTGGTTAAATCTTCTATGTTGAAAAAAACACAGTCAGTTAATAATGGATGGGTTGCTCAGTTCTACTATAGAATTGCCTTATTTTATAGTTCACATCATAGAGTGACCTGGGATAAATGGTCATTGAAAACAAGGAAGCACTAAACATCTGTTTCGTCCTAGTATCGGGCTCTTTGGTTGTGCGAACCTATGATCCCACTGAATATAGAATCCAGAACCTTCAGGGTTCTCTTGGCGAGCGCTTATCTTTTAAGTCGACATCCAATAGTTTACAGTTTTAACTTTAATCAATGCGCGATATTGCACAACCATCTTCCAATGTCAATGGAGCATAGTCCTCTTCCAACAGACATGGTTGAACTCCATTAGTCAAGGCTTCTCACTAAAACCCCCGGAATTACCTTGAAATTAGATATTAACATGAAAACATAGTGAAAAATATTGTGACTCAGGTGACAATACAGAAGTATTTAAATATGATCAAGGCAGTAAGGAAAATATTTGTAGAATACGGAGAGTCCATTGTATTTCTTTGCTTTCATATATATATATATATATATATATATATATATATATATATATATGCATGCTAATATGTTTAATTATTCTCAATTAATAAAATGGTTTTGAGAATAAACTGTCAGTCTGTTATATCTCAGACTTAGATTCTTAGTATGCCACGTGTACTTGAGCACTAGAACGCTAGAACCCTCCCAAGTCGCAAAATCAAAAGACAAGTAGAAGGAATTTTATTCGAAACAGTGTCAATTATGGTACAAAACTGTCAGGTATTTATAATTTTTAGTAGGAACGAAATCATCATTATAGTTATCCAATCCGCACATTTTTGTTGGTAATATAACAAAATGTTGTCACAGTTTAGAAAGTTAGAGTGGACACATAAGGTCATCTAACTAAATTATGATTGTTATTAAGTGTAAAAAGGACCGAAATGTCATGAAGGCTATTGAAGATTAATTACGATTACTTTTTGATGCAGATGTGAGGGCGAGGATCAGCAAAGCAAGAGCAGCATGTTTACAACTGAAGAATATCTGGAACTCAAAACAATTGTCAACCAACACCAAGATCAGAATTTTCAATACAAATATCAAGATAGTTCTACTGTATGGGGCGGAGACGTGGAGAACTACGAAAGCCATCATCCATAAGATACATGTGTTTATTAACAGTTGTCTACGCAAGATACTTCGGATCTGTTGGCCAGACACTATCAGCAACAAGCTACTGTGGGAGACAACAAACCAGATTCCAGTGGAGGAAGAAATCAGGAAGAAGCGCTGGAAGTGGATATGACACATATTGAGGAAGTCACCCAACTGCGTCACAAGACAAGCCCTCACATAGAATCCTGAAGGTCAAAGGAGAAGAGGAAGACCAAAGAACACATTACGCCGAGAAATAGAGACAGACATGAGAAGAATGAACAAAAACTGGATAGAACGAGAAAGGAAGGCCCAGAACAGAGTGGTTTGGAGAATGCTGGTTGGCGGCCTATACTCCATTGGGAGTAACAAGCGTAAGTAAGTAACTTATTATATTATATTATATATAATAATAATATATAATAATAATATGATATATAATAATATATATTATATTATATTTATATTTCTTTATAACATTTACAAACTTGCTAACAAATTTTCATAATATTCAATATTATAGGTGAATAATTATTATTTTACTATTAATATTGTACAAATGTATTTATTTTCGATAAAATTAACTAAAGCCAAATTCTACATTAATATTTTATTTACGTGACTTTTTAATTATAATTTGAATAAGAATGTAACATTCAATATAACAGTGATAAGTTCATTTAGTATTATTTGGTCAATGAAAACTTTAAAACCAATATGCATTAGATTAAGATAATGAATTATTTATGCCAAATCAATAAGTTTCATGTTCTTAAATGTTTATTTATAAGAGAGAGAGAGAGAGAGAGATTATTTACATATAAATCCTCTTACATATTATGTTCATTAGGCCAAATCAATTATATTCTGTATCCAAATTGTACTTTACTTATTTTTTTATTTCAAGACAAATTAAGTAGTTTGAAAGTTAACATCTGTATCTATTACGATATCAAATTATTTAGCAATGAGTATGTTTGTGGCCATTTTGATCATGTTTCCTCGGCCCCCAAATGCCCTGGTACGGCCAAGAGTGGACAGAGTCCATCCTGCCTCCCGAAATGCTCTCACATGGCCACGTGAATATATAGCCTCTGTCAGGGAAGTCCTACTCACTACCTTCTCGTAGCATTACTGTTGTTTACGAAATCGAGAGGACGAAAAGCGAATATCCGGGTCGGTGAACACGAAGGGTCCATCTAGGGGAGTTGGAAAACCCTGATTCCAAACCAATTGTGCACACGGGCTTCAGTATCCTGAGAGAACCAATGGCGCATGAACCAATCGTTGGTCACCGGCTACCATGGGATTGAATCTCCTTACGATGCTCCGTTGCCTTGTGGACCAGGCCTTTAGGTCAAAGGCTGGTGGTGTGGCCTCCTAAGAAAACCACCTGCCTCGGTTTGGGCACCTGGGCAGTATCACAGCCCTCACACAAATCAAATGAGATTTGTGAGGCGCATATATATCTGGTGTCCCCTTGTACCAATATTTATGTGTTTAAATAAATAAATGAATAATGATCATGTTTCCATATATTTTTGTATAACATCATTCTAACCGAAAGATAGCACACGTTTCAACCGAATCAATAATTAAATTTGCTATGATCAATCACGTTGCTTCATTTACATTAGTCTTACAAGGGTTGTAGAAACTAGTCCTTTATTTTTATTTGATAAAGATAAATTAGATAGCTGTACTAACTTCTACCAAACTGACGTTACCTGTAATAGTTTAATAATTCCTAGTTATTATATGTTATTTTGATAGTAATTTATCTTTTCTATAGACAGTGTCACAAAATTTCTGAAACCAATAAAAAATATATTCGTGAAATAATCCAGATTTGAAACGACTTTAACTGGGCGATCGGTGAAAACCAGGGAGCATTGGCCAGCTGTTACATCCTTGTACAAGGATTCAGTTCACCTCCACAACTGCATTGAAGTTTGGACTGTGAATCTTCATCCTTTATAATGAGTCTAAATATTAATAATCATGTACTGATTGACAAATAACATGGAGAAGAATCCCCAAAGTCCTACGTAGAAGGTGACAGGTGGAGTCATGTCAGTTTTGAGGTATATATCACCAATGATGATAGATGGCGACCGTCCGTTATCATGAATCAACTTATTTTCAAAATATGTGCCATAAGATACTATTTCAGTACGGTATCAAGTTCCTTGAACCGACGTCTGATGAAGCTGTTGGCGAACACTGCTGAAAGTCCATAACTAGGATAAAAGATCTTTCCAGAAATTTTCAGTAATTGTCTGGATAAATGCTAAGATAAATTTGTGATACAAAACTATCAGTTGAACAATCTCCACAAAATTCTTATTTTGAACAATAGATGAATAAAATATTTATAATGATATGGTATGATAGGTTGGAGAAACTTTGAGAATCAGTAAATACTGGACAACAGTATATCTTAGTTCAATACTTCAACAGTGTGCACTTATGATTCTAAGCAGGATAGAACCAAAACTTTCATGCGTCATAGTAGAAATGATATCTCCCATCCAACCTTCATATTTTTCAGTCACACTCGATTCCTTATATGGGTATATAGATAGATGAAAGAAGAGTCATAGACTTAATTAAAGAATGAACAGCTTTTTTTAAAGTATAACTTTACAATACAATTAAAGTAGATTACAATCACAATCAACAGCGATAGTGTCTTCAGGTAACCATGAAATGTAATCGGAATTCTCTTACAAATCTCTAGATATTATAGTGACATTTATATCTAGTGATTTTTTGTAACAACAAATTAAAGATCACATATTTTTCCCATTTGTCACACTTTTTATGTAACCACACTTATATTCGATATCTATTGTTTTTCTGTATCAATGGTAAAGAAACGAATACTTTTGTTTGGTTATATATATAACACTTCTTCACTACCGTGATTCTTAAAATATAAACGTTGTATCCGCCGTCTATTCTTCTGCTTTAACGGCCACGGCCTTTGATTGAAGATTATAATAGTATTATAACATCCTTTTAGGCCATTCCACACCACGTTGGAGCTTTGGCCCGGATCATTACTGAATAATACTACTGGATCTAATCTTCTTCATTTTTCTGTTGGTGTCATCACGTGCAGAGGAACCTTTGTTAACCAAGTGAACTTATTTGTGGTTGTTATCTCAGAAAGCAGCTTACAAGTAACATTCATTTCATAACACTGTTACCATTTTGTTGCTCAATATACCTTTTTATAATTTAACTGTAATTTGTTACCTTTTGCGTTAATCATAGACACACGCTTAGGTTTGTAGTGTTAATTCTTTTGGTATATTGTTGGTAACTTTGCGTATTGTTATATTTTAACTAAGCTCTTTCGCTGAGGTCCACCACAATATTGAAAATCCAATGATAATTCTTTTAGTAAATTGAATCAGCAGGATTATTTCCAAACTTTCCTTTTTTTAAACCCCATTTTTTTCTAAAAGTGATTTGTTCAGTCTATATTTCATTTATGATTTGGTTTCCGTATGTATTATATAAATCATAGGTTTGTTATCTCAAAACAATCAATTTCATACTGGGAAATGTACAGCAAACTTCTGGAAATACATGTAATACTTATTTTACTGGATAGAACTGAATAGTCATTTACTACAAGCTAAAAGTACATTGAATCTGAACAGAAATTCAAACAATAAAAAGAATTATATTTCCAAACTAGAATATCTTATATGATAAGTTATTAGATATTTTTTTTTTATTTCTATTGATTAATTAATTCCACCGAAAGAAAATCGATATGAAAATGCATAAACAATGAAATCAGAGAAGATGGATTGATATTTTCGGAAGGAACAGTGGAGATTGAGACAATTGATTGTTATTTTGTAAATTAACTGTTTACGCTATGGTCATCAGATTATAGTGAGATAGTTTGTAATTTGTGCTTAATACACTTGATTGTCCCTACCCGTATTCTTGTTCACTACAATATAATGTAACCAAGAATTTTCTTATGATTAAATATAATTTTACATGTATGCATAAATTAACATTCTGACAATATCTGGATTAAATCACTGCTAGGAATTGCTAACTACTTTCCACTTCAATTCTTTTTATAAACTTCATGTGCTCTACCATAACGATTTTAGAATTATCAATATAACAGAAAATTCAATAAAACAAATGAAGTAATTTGAAAATAAGTTATAAAATTAGTTCAGTAGTGACCAATATAAAATTATAGTGCAATACTTATTGGCCTTTTTAGAGTGCTGTCATTTGATCATAAATATAAGGTTCAGAGAAAATTAAAGGTCATTTGATAAAAAAATAACCCGTTGATTTAAAGTAGCTCTTATTATGACATTAGGACAGGAATGATAGATTCGTTATATTATAGTATTATTCTCCCTGGAGGTAATGTGTTCACACTCGTTCTGAGCCCCCCAAATGCCCTGGTACGGCCGAGAGTGGGGAGAGTCCGCTCTCCCTCTCAAAATGCTCTCAAACCGCCATGCGTATACAGCCACTACCACACAAGTCCTACTCACTGCCTTCTCGTGGCATTACTGTTGTTTACGAAATTGAGAGGACGAAAAGTGAGTATCCACCGCTTTAACCGCGTCGGTGGACACGAAGGATTCACCTAGGGGAGTTGGAAAACCCTGATTCCAAACCAATTATGCACATGGGCTCCAGTATCCTGAGGGAACAAATGGTGTATGAATCAATCGTTGGTCACCGGCAATCATAGGACTGCATCTCCTCATGATGCTCCACTGCCTTGTGGATCAGACATTTGTGTCAAAGAAATTTGGATTTCTTTTAATAAAATACCAGGTTGAAGTGAGTTTATTGTTAATTACCGAAAACGTCTACTTAACAGCAGTGGAAGGGTTCTTAATGTCATTGGTCAAACTTAACCCTAAAAAGTAAAATGATTAAAATATCATTTTTGTTGACGTTAGTATTCACAATGAATGACTTTATAATATATTGAATGCTACCGCACTACGAAATGATAGTGAATTTACGGTCAAACTTATGATACCAAAAGTTTTCCCTCAATTTATACATCTGCTAATTAATGCTTGTAACTACTGGAAAAATCGGTAATTAATATGATAAAGTTTATGTTCACTAGAGTTGTCCATCCTATTGTAACTATAGGTATTCTAACTGAAACGTTTTGTGATTTTTATGTTCATTTAGTGGATAAACTAAGTTGTCAAGGGAGTTGAGGTTTTAACATAACTGATCTTGTTCGATCATGCTAACATTCCATTTTTGGTTCCAGCACCTCCATATTGCGGTTCTGGTTCTGTTTAGCCTGGTTCATAGCTCATGATTAGAGCTCAGATTCGATGGGAATATCTAATGAAAGTTTGCACGATGAATATTCTTATTATTTGTTGTTTAGACACTTATAATCAGCATTGTTGCCAGTAATTGTTTGACCAGTGCATGAAATTGCTGTAATTTTCGAGTAGGCGGATTCCTGTATCATTGTTTGTTCACCAGTCCTGGATTCTCCGTTGAGTATATGGACATGGATATTCCAGCCGCGAGTTTGCGTTAGTCCCAGTCCTACCTGGTTTATAACTTTTGGTTTCTGGAATGGATTTTCATTTCGTATTGGGTAGAAAACAGATCTACTCTTCGTTTTGATCTTATATTAGTTCGACTGTAACCTTTGGAAATTATTTGCGTAAGGTAAAATACTATTATTAGTCTGTCTTTTCTATAATACCTATGTCTACGGAGAAACGTGAGCGTGAGGCTGTTTTTACTGTGAGTCATGATCTCATCAATAGTTATTATGTTGGTGTATTCGGCAGCATTCTTGAGAGGTGAGATGCAATGGCCAAATTAGTTCCTCTAGCTAGTTCAGATAAAGCACTTTTAGGCTCCGAGAGTATACGCCTAAGTGTTTTGACGGAGATGGCTTCGAATATTCTAGTTTTGTAGACGAGATAGATTTAATGTTTTCAGGTGAAGATTTAAGTGAAACTATCAAATTAATTAATCTGTCTCGTCAATATACTGAGGATGCAACAAATGCTATTAATTGTTGTAGTCCTTTGCACCCCACCCAAGATTATATGGAAGCCAGGAAGATTCTTCATCAGAGGTTTGGGTGCCCACAAGTGACTGCTCAAAGAGTGTTTGAATTGTTAAGAAAGAAACAGATGTCAGACTAAGAACGGTGCCAAAGGTTTGATTCGATCTTCTGATAATTTTTTGCTGTACAGAAATACAACGATTGCTTCAAATTTAGAACGTAGCTTAGATCCGATGTCGGTATTGGAACCAGTATTAATAAGGCTACCTACCCGTTTGCAAAATGTGTGAAAGTCAGGAACAGAATGAAAGAAGGTGTTGAACCAGGTTTTCTGATATACTAAAGCTGTTACAAGATAATGTTAACTAGTCAACTAGTGGAATTGAGAACATAGTTAAGCAGATACTGAGTCTGTTGTTCATGGAACAACTTTGGCTATGAAACTTAATAGCTCAAAGATAGATCCAAAAAGATGTGCACTGCAAGAAAAACAAAATCAGATGGAGCAGCATGACAAGTTTATGAGTTTTGCTGTCATTCAAAAGTTGGAGTTTACGAGAAGGAAAATATGATCATGTAATTGAAATGTAAAATTCATCCACTATTGGGGATAGATAATAGAATTTCTTATGAATATCAAGTCAGCTGTTTGATAAATAAGGCGAACTATGCTAGTGAGAACGAATCTACCACTTTAAACAATGTTAATAATGCGATTAACTCCACCTGGAGCCCCTCTGGGGCTGCTACCGGTCTCAAGCCCGAATGAAGTAGGGGGATTGAACGTGAGGTTAGCGACCTCATCCAGTAGAACACTAACTCGCTAAAACAACTCTAACCATAAAAAATAATTCAGACCAATTAAACTCTACCCTGGGAGTTGGAAGGAAGAGTTATGACACCTCATGGTGATAGCTGAGTTCCTTCGGAGGTCATGAGGCTGATGCCCCTCTTGCCAACCAGAGCGACAATTTATCTAGGTACATGGAATGTTCGTACAATGTGAGAGACCGAGAGAGCCATCCAA
>NW_017386243.1:0-8950 GCF_000237925.1 Schistosoma mansoni | reverse complement strand
CAATGAACGTTATCCAATGCTATGCGCTTACCAACAATTACAATGAAGACGTTAAAGATCAATTCTACGATAGGCTGCAGTCAATCGTCGAGAAATGTACTTGACCATTCCGATGAGAGACCTGAATGTCAATAATGGAATGGACAGCACCGGATACGGAGATGTTATGGGACGACATGGACTGGGAGAAATGAACAAAAATGGTGAGAGATTTGCAAACCTATGTGCCTTCAACAAACTGGTCGTAGGTGGCATTATATTCCTAAATAAACGCATACACAAAGCTACATGGATTTCACTGGATCACACTAAACAAAATCAAATCGATCATATTTGCATCAATACAAAGTTCAGAAGGACGATGGAGGACGTGAGAACTAGGAGAGAAGGTGATCTAGCATCAGATCATCATTTGCTGGTCGCTAAGATGAGGCTCAAACTCAAGAAGCACTGGACAAGAGGACTGAAAACAACACAAAGGTTTAATCCAGTCATTCTTCGAAATACTGACACATCCGATGGATTCAAGATAGCTCTCAGTAATAGGTTCCAGGCCTTTCATTATCTACTCACTGTCGAGGGAACCACCATGGAGAAAAACTGGAAAGATAACAAGGAGGAAATCACTTAAATATGTAATGAGGTTCTGATCCACAGGATTCACTATCACAAGGAATGGATCACTATTGATACACTGAGTAAAATTCAATAAAGGAGGAACAAGAATGCAGCAATCAATACCAGTCGAACAAGAGCAGAAAAAAAAATCAAGGCACAAACAGAATACACAGAAGTAACCATGCAAGTGAAGAGGAACATCAGAGCCAACAAACGCGAATAAATGGAAGTAAGAACTGTGATGGTGATCTAAAATCCTATGTTTCTTCTTGGTTAGAATCTATGCTATCCTTGATAATCGCGTGACCTGAACTCACATTATTGACTCACGAACATTCAATTGAATGAAAGCATCGTACATTGCATCACCTCTGTTGGTAGCATGTAGGCTGAATTTATTTCAGAAACTCAACTTTAAACGGGGTGATTTATGGCATAGGTTTAACCTAATACTCACAAGCAGCTTGTATATGCAATAATTTCTGATCATCCATCTACATCAACTAACATGGATGGCCGGTTCATTATGTAACCAGAACAGTAAGTTTATAGCATTACTCTCACGGTTGCACTACAGTCAAAACAATACTTGTCAGTTGTCCATTCACAATGCTAGGAATTTCCTCTGATTTGTGTGACGAAACCTCTCTTTAAATTTACAACAGTTCATTTACTCTTGTACTACAAGCGAATCCTGACGCACATGTCGCTTTTTATTTGGTTGTTATTAATATGAGCAGAAAACAGTTGTGCTGTTCATAAGTCAAATGGCTAGCCACCGATTAATCCTATGCATGCCTGGATGTTTTGATATAGTAACCCTCGTTTTCTTTAAATAACATAATCACATCTATTTTGGCCCTTAGTACCACGTAAGTCAGTTTCTACCCTAGGTGTGTCGGGAGTAAATCAAAAATTTAAAGGAATATAGAACCAAAACATGACTGATATATATTCAACTTTATCTGTCATACAGCAAGCTACACATTATCATGTTTAATTAATCAACCCTGCTTATTATTACTGTTCTTATTAATACTGATACTCACTGGTGTAGTGGACTCTACCCATTACATTTCAACTATGAACTAAGAAAATCGAAATACAGTCACTATCATCGCACTAAATCAGATTTGTTGGTGTCATTAGCACGGTCTAACTGGATAATAGCGAAAATCTTCAGTATTGTGTAGATAGTTATGAATAAAAATGATATATTATTAATGTTTCCATGAGTAGAAAAATTAAATTTTTAAGTTTGCTGACGTTTCGTAACTCAATGTTAGCCACTTCTTCAGAGAACGAAAAGACCAATTAACTTAACCCAAGTTTAAATAATACAAAGGATCAAAGCAACAATATTTGGTGCGATCAATCAGAAGCAGGTCTGACCAAGTCAATGTCATGTCATCCGGCCATGGTGATTTATATGGGTCACGTTTGGGTATTTGTGTGTGTAGGTGTATTAAACGATGGAAAAATTTGACATTCGTGGTGTGAAAGGGTAGAGTTGACTTTGTGTGTACGATAAAGGTGTGAGATGTGAATAGAATCAGACATGGTAACTCAAGTAGATGGTCCAAGTTAGATGGATAGTAAGGCTTTCCTCTCTATTGACGATAGTAGGACTAAGCAATATATGGAAAGCTTCAGCCGCCAGTTTCTTTTTGTGGCTGGAATAGCCATGTTGTGTTATTCCGATATTTTTGGTATCGACTTGATGGTTATTGAAAGTGACATGGACAGCTGTTATCGATTTAATTCGGAGTCTTTTCATTTCTAGTGGATTACTAGAAAGAATAACCTTCCGTTCTTGTTTCATTTTCGTACCTTCCATTCTCTTACTAGCACTGATTTTCACATAGAGGAAAAGCATAATAAGTCATGTGTGATGATTTGTGGAAAAAAGATTAGTCCTACCGAGACAAGATAACAAGCGAGACTAACCGCGCGCGCTATTCGAACGGGAAGTTTAGTCCTAACGTGATTTACATTTCTCAAACTTTTGCTGTGTTCTTACGCAACAAAAGTATCATATCCAATCCAAAGAATCTATTCTGAGCTATACGTTCGGTAGATTACTTCTTTTTTGTGTTTCACTCAAATTAATAGTTAACTGTGGTTTTGCCTCAGCTCACTATCGGTTTTTTTTATAGTTTTCACGTAAAGGCTAGCTTTAGCTTATCGTTAACTGTTTTTATACATTTTTGATAGTTTTTGTTTACTGTGTGTTTTTTTTATCGGTCCTAAATTTACTGCTTATATTTTTAAGACAGTCTAAATCACTAGCCATGAAAAATTCATGCAAGAGACCTGGTTGCCGTTTTGCCGTTACATCTGGCATGCAATGTGACAACTGTAAAGGTTGGTTCCATGAAGCATGTACAGATCTAACAGCAGCAGCCTATAGCAGACTCAGCAAGTCTGATCGTAGGTGGGTATGTGTTACCTGCAACACCGATACGGTAGTTATGTTGGGTACTATCATTACTTTACTGACAGGTCTGAGAGATAAGTTATCTAAGAATTCGGTAAATGATATCATCATGACGGGTAACAAAGCTGGAACGCATAGGGCAATTAAGAAAAAGGATACTGACAGGTCGGATATCGACGGTGCTGTTAACAGCACGAGTGATGATGTGTTGAAACTCAGCACCATCCTAACATCGACTGTCATCGACTCCCTCAGTAAACTTGGGTCCCCCGGGGAACGGTCCTTGAATGAGAGTGGTTCCTAAAAATCCTGTGGGTGGATGGACTCACGTTAACAGGAGTAATAAAGCCCAAGCGTCCCCTCCGAAACTGAACGTCCCAAGTATCGTGCGTAAATCAATTGATGCTTTGGCCGCACAGTCTACACCCAAGACTGTCCGCCCGGTCATCACTGAGCCCAGGAATCGAAAACGCGCCTCGACATCCAAACAACAAGATACCAAACCTAGACGCCTTGGAAAACCTGGGAAATCAATTGCGGTTCGTGACGACTCTGTCATAATCATGAACCTTATTGACAACCCCGACCTTCCTCTCAGTTTGCAGGACAAAAACGACAGGATGCTCTGGGGAGAATTAATCAAGAGGCTGGAACTCCCTAGAATAGAGCCTTTGACCGTCACACGGCTCACTCGGGGGAAGGACTCTAACCACCTAAACCACCCGAGGCTGCTTCGTGTTACACTTAAGAATGCCTCCGATGTAGAGAACGTCCTGCTAGCCAGTCACTTACTGAGGTCCGATGGGAACGTAAGAATACTGCCCGACATACCGTATTCTGAACGAAATCTCATCCGGAACATCCCTAAGGAATCTCGTGAGGCGTTCTTCCGTGGACGAAATATCATTGTGCAAGGTGTGCCGGAAAATACGGACCCAGCTCAAGCAAACTCTGATATTCGGGAATGGAAATTCATTAAGCATTCCTTAAAACTCAAGAACATATTGACCCAACAGGTAATGAGACTGGCCAAGAGAGACGGAGACTCTAGGCCCCGGCTGCTGAAGATAACCTTCCCCTCCTCCCACATGGCGGCTGCAACTCTGGAAGCATTTCGTGCCAATAGACGTCGGTTGCCAACTGGCATCCATATGCATCCGGATAGGCCCCACGACAGCAGGATCAAGCACAAACGAAAGCTGGAGCTGACAATTCCACTCGTGGACTGTCTTGATCATAAAAAAAACGTGTAAAGGACAGGGACTACCAACTCGGTAAACATCGTATAGGTAGGCTACCTGTCCACTCACACACGGCTCATATAGACAAACAAGAAGAGGCTCACGCGTTCCAAATTGAAAGCATAAACTGCCTATACACGAACGCCGCGAGCTTGCCAAACAAAATGGATGAGCTACGTGAACTTAGCAACGCTAATGATGCCCATCTGATAGGAATATCCGAAACTTGGATAACGTCTCAGTTTACGGACCAAGAGTTAGCAATAACTGGGATGTCTTTATTTCGCAACGACAGAGAAACAGGAATGGGGGGTGGGGTAGCACTATACGTACGGTCATGCCTGGATGCGCACCAACTTCACAATCAAGAGTTTCACAATCTTGACGAGTCAGTATGGTGCTCAGTAAGATTATCTACCACCTCGAGGTGCCTAGTTGGGGTCGTTTACAGGAAGCCCACTGCCGACATCGAATATGACAAACGTCTGCTGGAAGGATTAACTCGCTCTACGCGTCTTGGATTCTCTCATATCCTGATTCTAGGGGATTTCAATCTCCCTAGAATCAACTTCGTGGAACATACATACATTGGTGGTGCCAACTCTACTGAAGCTCTGTTCTTCAACCTTATCGGCGACCTGGGGTTATTTGAAAATGTGAAGTCGGCAACCCGTTGGAGAAACAGTCAGACGCCGTCACGCTTAGACTGGGTATTCACAAATGAAGAATTCCTAGTTGACGACCTCTCAATCCTGGCTCCCCTGGGGAAAAGTGATCACGCCGTCTTATCATTCAGCTTTGTCAGCAAGACGGAGCTACGATATCCTACTAGCAACAAGCGCTGGAACTTCAAACGGTTGAATGTGTTAGCTTTACAGGACTATCTTCAACAGGTGGATTGGAATGTTCGCCCTCAAATTGAAGTGGATGCTCATTGGGATTTTTTACTGCACACGATCTTATGTGCTACTGAGCATTCAGTTCCTAAAATGGTCCCAAAAAGCTACAAGCAACCTGCAATCATCAAGAACCGCACTCGTCGTTTGCTAAGCCGCAAAAGGCACTGTTGGGCTGAATATAAACGAACGGATAACAACGGCGCGTACAGGCAATACAAACATATAAGGAACACATGCACAAAGGCAATAAGAGAAGACAGGCTTCAGTTCCAGACCAAGCTTATCGATAGATTCGTCTCCAATCCGAAAAGCTTGTTCAGTTATGCAGCTTCTCTTCGACAAGGCAAAACTGGAGTTTCCCAACTGCTTGGTCCTAATGGCCCGACCAACAACGACAGTGATGCCGCTAACCTTTTGGCTGAACATTACTCCCGGACATTCCAACTGACCCACATCAACCATACTGACGAAAGCTTCACCTGCACCTGTACGGGACTTTCCGAAGTGGACCTGAGTGCTGACTTGGTGCTCCGTAAACTGCAGAACCTAAAAAAAGACACTTCTCCTGGTCCGGACATGGTTCATTCCGCCGTATTGAGGGAAGCAGCTTCAATCCTGGCGACACCACTTAGCGTGATGTTTGCACACTCGCTAAGCAGAGGCAAACTACCGGAAATATGGAAGCTGGCCCACATCACACCAATTTTCAAAGGAGGTCGACGCAGTGAACCCTCAAGCTACCGACCAGTGGCCCTTCTCTCCATACCTTCAAAAATTATGGAATCCCTAGTATTCGACGGCATACTAGAACACTTATCATCCTCAAAGTTCTTCTCGCCTCAACAGCATGGTTTCAGAAAAGGTCATTCTTGTACGACCAACCTGCTGACTGCGGTGGATAAATGGACAACCATCCTTGATCGCAAGGGGAAGGTTGACGTCATTTACCTGGACTTCTCAAAAGCTTTTGATAGGGTCAACCATGCATGTCTTATCAAGAAGCTTGGACGATTGGGTATAAAACCCCCTTTAATTGACTGGATCACTTCATACCTAGAAAACCGACATTTTAAGGTCAGGGTTAACTTCACTCTCTCTCAGGCTATGGAATGTCCTAGTGGGGTCCCCCAGGGTTCAATACTAGGACCTCTTCTCTTCTTGATTTATATTAACGATCTTCCTCAACAAGTTTCATCTGATTTATTGCTTTTTGCTGATGATGTGAAACTTTGGAGAGAGATACGTACTCACAATGATATACTAGTTCTGCAGGAGGATCTGACTCGACTTCAAAGTTGGGCAGACGACAACGGACTTACCTTCAACACTTCAAAGTGCAAGGTAGTCCATCTGAGACATGTTGCAGACTATAGTTATAACTTAGGTAACTCACCTCTAGAAGTTTCCCAAGTTGAAAAAGATTTAGGAGTGTTGGTACCCTACGACCTGAAATCGTATGCGAACTGTGACAAAAACGCCTCTCAAGCAAACCTAGCACTGGTAACATTGAAGCGCATTTTTGGCCAGTTTGACGGTAGAACCTTCCACATAATCTTCAACAGTTTTATTCGTCCCCATTTAGAGTACGGAAACATAGTATTTCCTCCCTCCCTCCAAAAGGATAAGGTCACTCTGGAACGTATACAACGTCGAGCCACGAAATCAGTTCGGGGTCTCAAATTCAAACCTTATGAAGAGCGCCTCAAATCACTTAACCTTTACCCGTTAGAGTATAGGCGTCTTAGAGGTGATCTTCTTATGACTTATAGTATCCTTAATACTTCTGGTCATCCCCTTAAACAACTTCTTAAGCTTAGTCATAACACTAACCTCAGAGGTAACACCCAGAAATTGGAGACCCTACATAGCAGAACAGACTGCAGACACAACTTCTACTCCGTTAGAGTTGTCAAGTGCTGGAATTCGCTGCCGACTGAGCTAGTCCAAGCGACCTCCCAGGAGTCCTTTAAGAGAAAACTTGACTTATTCCTAAGGACTAAGGATAACATATTATTATGATTTACCAAATTCTTTTTTTCCCTCTATTATCGTTCATATACCTAGGTTCTTGCCTGGAGGTATTGGTGATCCACTGCTATCAGACACGGAAGCCCGTTAAGCGAAAGCTTCTTCTATTCCGTCCTCAACCATTTGAACCATTTGAACCATTTAACGAAACGGCGGGCGACTTTGAAAGGCTTTGACTTTTTTTTGCCGTACCGTCTAAGTCAACGCTGTTTTTCTTTACGTACATTCTGAATACTTTCCAAAAAGACATAAAGAACACTGAAATCAGTATTGACCTTTCATTCAGGTCCTGTAATGACATCAGATACCCTATTCACTGCAATAGGTAGTTATTCACCTTTTTAGTTAGATATCCTCCAGCTCGTCGTGATCCATCGAAGAGGCAGATAAAACCTGTAAATACAGACCACTTGGCTTTGCTTGATGAGCTGGACGATGACAGCGACAGCGAGTACGTTTGCGAGGATAGGGATGAGGAAGATGATGATGGTCTGTTTATCTACTTCTTGACTAAGCTATTTTAGAGGAGACGCACTCAGGTTGTACTGATGAAGATGATTCTAGTCCAGACGACTCTTCAGTTGACTTATCCAACGTTTCTGCAGTTTCTGGTACAAGTCAGATTTCCGTGTCTAGATCTGAAAGGAATTCACCTAATTCCGTAAAAAATGAGAAAGACACATGGGCACCGGAGTCATTTTGTACTGGTAACCTATTGAATGGGATCATGTTCTGAAATACCCTTTAATACTTCAGGGCCAGATGGTGATCAAAATTTGATTGCTAGTGATAATGCGAAAATAAAAGATATTGATATCATGATTTGTATGCTGTGTTTGGGAGATAATACTGATCCTCGTGATGAGCTGATCGAATGTGATGGTTGTGGTATTGTCGTTCATGAGGGTAATACTATATTTATCGTAATATTTTAACAGACTGTTATAAGCTGGTTGACTCAATATTTTTGTCCAGTGGTGCTAGCTCCTCAAGTACAGATGCGTGGTTCTGTGAACCATGTCTTGCAGGGCTCACTTCCCCGGTTAGTTAGATTATGTTAATTTATATCCCTTAGGTTTGTGAGTGTCATGAGGTTCTGGGCCACAAAAAGCACCATCACGAGGAATGGATCATTGTTGATACACTGGATAAGATTGAAGAAACGAGGAACAAGAAGGCAGCAATCAATACCAGACGAACAAGAGCAGAGAAAGTCAAGGCGCAAGCCGAATACACAGAAGTAAACAAGCAAGTGCAGAGGAGCATCAGAACCGACAAACGTAAATATGTGGATGATCTAGCAATGACGACAGAAAAGGCTGCAAGTGAAAGAAACTAGAGACAATTGTATGATACAACAAAGAAACTCACTGAAATTATTGTAAACCAAAATCAAGGACTCCGTAGACGCCCATCTCAGAGACCAACAGACTGGATTCCGTAAGCATAGATCGTGTACAGACCAAACCACAACTCTACGGATCATTGTGGAAAAATCAACTGAATGGGATTCATCACTCTACATCAACTTCATTGACTACGAGAAAGCATTTGATAATGTGGACAGGACAACACTGTGGAGGCTTCTTCGACATTACGGTGTGCCTGAGAAGATAGTCAAGATCATACGGAATTCCTGTGATGGGTTAAACTGCAAAATGATGCATGGAGGACAACACATTGACTCGTTTGAGGTAATGAGTGGTGCCAGGTAAGGTTGCTTACTC
>NW_017386244.1:0-28168 GCF_000237925.1 Schistosoma mansoni | reverse complement strand
TGCACACCAATTCTAGCCACTGTCTATTTCTACCTACAATGCTTATGACTTAACGGCGGTATCGGGGCAATCTGCAAAAATGCACAAATACCAAAAAGAGACTAATCAATTGCAGTCCTAAGCATCGACCGTAAGATTCAAACAATCAATGTAAATTAATTAGAAATCTACTTTTCTTATCCAAAACTCAAAGGGTTTCTTTGACTACACACTTACATGCATTAATTATTAGCAAGTTAAGTATGACACTGCACTGATATAAATTAATGTCACACAGAATTTGTTGATTGGGACACAGCTCCTACGTTTCATTAGCCAGCTCATAGAAAAGGTCCTCGATATATTGGTAACGAATCAAATATATCTTTCCTGCCTCTTCTCGTCTGACTTCTGATTTCTATCTGACTGGGAACGATCGAACATAGAAGGTGCTACTGGTATCCAGTTGTAAAACTAGAATATCCGTTGCATCATCATTGGTGAACCCGACGTGATCTGGTACACCAAGTCAATATACTGTGAGTCTGTTCCATTTTGGAATATTATTATTCATTGTTATTCTTTATTTGAATTTTATATATTGTGATATACTTTTTTCGCGAATTTTTTTTCTCGGATATATTTTAATTAGACATTTTTCGATATCTATATTACTATGACGGAACACTCTCCTAAGGTTCTTAAGTTTAAGTCTATTCCCCCTATTTCGATTCAGTTAACGCCATTTTGGCCCGACAATATCGAGTCCTGGTTCTGCTATGCAGAAGCCGATTTTTGCATGCACGGAATCACGGACTCGCGCACACGTTTCCTCGCGGTAGTTAAGGCGTTACCGCGCGAGTTTAACAGGTACGTAACACCTAGTATGTTTACTAGTGATGTTTCCGAACCTTACGAATCGCTTAAGCTATCGATTTTAAAACGAGGAGACCTAACTGATCGACAACGGTTAGACCAACTCTTTAACAATATCGACTTACAACATGGTTCTGCGACGGACATGTTGCTTAGAATGAGAGAAGTCATCGGCCAACGAACTTTCGATGATGGCCTATTTCGACAACTTTTCTTGTCTAAACTCCCTCAACAGGTGCAGGCAGTGCTTGTTTCATTTCAAAACAATGCCATAGATGAACTAGCTGCATCTGCCGATCGAATCTTGGAAATCACCAAATTTTCTAAGGCCGAGGTTTTTACTATCAAAGAAAAACCCCAATCGACCTCGACTGACATGGCCGAACTATGTCACACGCTTACACGATATCTTGGAGTTCGCAATGACCGTAGTCGGTCAAAAACCCCGCGTAGAAGTGCCTCACGTAAGCGATCTGGCTCTCGACCACGAGAGACAGACAATCCCGACTGGTGCTGGTATCATAACCAGTACAGTAAGTTTTCCAGAAATTGCAGGAAACCTTGCAATTATCCGACTTCAAAATCGACTGACACGAATAAGATTTCGGGAAACTTCCCAGCCGGCACGCGTTAACGGCAACCGTAGCCGGCGAACACAGCCGTCTCTTATATGTCACGGATGTGACTACGAAAGTTCGCTACCTCATCGACACTGGCGCAGAAGTTAGCGTTCTTCCAGCAAATCTCAACGACAGACTTCGCGAGTCTGTTTTAAGTTTACAGGCGGCAAACGGAAAGCCGATCGCTACTTACGGTAAAAGGTACGTCTACCTTAACGTGGGTTTACGCAAACCCATACACTGGATTTTCGTGGTTGCAGATGTCTCTATGCCAATCATTGGTATAGACCTGTTACAACACCACAATCTACTCATCGACACACGCGCACGAAGGTTAATAGACGGAAACACTAAGTTATCCGTTTGCGTAACTCCTTGTTCTGGTTGCAGGTTATCCCCAGTCACGATTAAGCACGCCATAGACCCCTTGTACCAAGCTGTACTCGACAAATACCCCGGGATATACCAATCGCAATCGAAATTACCTTGTGTAACCAGCAATGTTACACATCACATCTCGACTACAGGACCACCTGTATTTTCGAAAGCCCGAAGACTCGCTCCCGAAAAGCTTAGGTTAGCTAAAAACGAATTCAACCACATGATGGACCTAGGAATAATTCGACCATCGAATAGTCCATGGGCATCCCCATTGCACATGGTCCCTAAAAAGGACAGCAATGATTGGCGGCCAACTGGTGATTATCGGCGTCTGAATGCTAAAACCATTCCCGATCGTTACCCGCTGCCTCATATTCACGATTTGACAGCTACCTTGAAAGGTACAACTGTCTTTTCGAAAATCGACTTGGTTAAAGCTTATAACCAAATCCCGATGGCTAATGACGACATTCCTAAAACCGCCATCATCACTCCCTTCGGTCTTTACGAATTTCTACGAATGCCTTTTGGTTTAAGAAATGCGGCTCAAACCTTCCAAAGGTTTATAGACGACGTCTTCCGAGGTCTCAACTTCGTACATGCGTATGTTGATGACTGTCTAATAGCAAGTCCGGACAGAGAATCACATCTCAAGCATCTGGACATTGTTTTCGATCGACTCCAAAGGCATGGCATTACTGTCAACATTCAGAAATGCCAAATCGCAACTAACTCCTTAGACTTCTTAGGACACACTATTGATGCCCAAGGCATCCGACCCCTTAGGAGCAAAGTGGCGGCCATTCTGGATTACCCAGAACCGACCACGATCAAGCACTTACGAACTTTTAACGGACTCGTAAGTTTCTATAGACGGTTCATACCTAAATGCGCATCCCTAATGAAACCGTTAACCGATCAACTTCGTGGAAATGCGAAATCAATTAGTTTAGACGACATAGCCCGTAAAGTATTTTCCACAGTTAAGGAACACATCGCTAAAGCAACCTTGCTTGCTCATCAGGACACTCAAGCACCCATTAGTATCGCAGTAGACGCATCCGACTCAGCAATCGGAGCAGTCTTACAACAATGGGTTAACAACTCGTGGCAACCTTTAGGATTTTTCTCGAGACGGTTGTTAGACACGGAATCTAGGTACAGTACGTTCGGTAGAGAACTCCTAGCTATGTATTGTGCTGTACGGCATTTTCAACATTCCATCGAAGGAAGAGAATTCACGCTTTTTACCGATCATAAACCTCTTACCTTCTCTTTAAGTTCATCTTCAGACAAGTACTCACCGCGAGAGTCTCGACAACTCGACTACATTTCGCAGTTTACTTCAGACATACAACATATTTCTGGAGCAAACAATGTAGTCGCAGACGCCTTGTCTCGAATTAGGACATAAGCTTTATCTTGAATTACCCTTTCATAGTTTATTATAAAATTTTTTTTAATATGCTCATTTTTTTTATTTATATAAAAAAACAAAAAAAACAAAACATTTTTTTGAGCGTATATATATATATTTATATATTGAAAAAAAACCAAAAGAAAACCTTTTTTCCGATCGCTTTTACGCTGTTTGTAAGTGTATCAGTTTATTTTTTTTCCGCTCATCTTGTGTCCTTACGCAAGTACGAGTGTATTTTCGACATACACTCACACGTTTTATTTTTCCTCTTTTCCAGGACGGCTGGAAAAGAACGACGAAGTTTCGCAAGGAACCGAAATTTTCATTGTACTATATTTCTTTATTGCTACGTTGTACATTTTGGTCCCATAGTTTAAGGAAAGACGACCAGACGCTGCTAAACGAAGCAAGCTATCAGAAGAGTGTTTACCAACGACAAACTCGTTGGGTTTAAACTTCTGGCTGGTCACGTCTTAGGGGCATCACTACCTCACTAGGGGGGGAGTGATCTGTAGCTGTAAATAATTCCCCAAAATCAATAGCTCATTAAGTGTTCGACATTGGATGCTGACCACGTTGTTTAAGTGGACTTGTTTAGCTGAAGGCTTTCGGTCATGCATCCGCACCAGATCACGTTTCAACACGACGTGGGACACAGCTCCTACGTTTCATTAGCCAGCTCATAGAAAAGGTCCTCGATATATTGGTAACGAATCAAATATATCTTTCCTGCCTCTTCTCGTCTGACTTCTGATTTCTATCTGACTGGGAACGATCGAACATAGAAGGTGCTACTGGTATCCAGTTGTAAAACTAGAATATCCGTTGCATCATCACTATTAATTGAATGATTTTAAAAACCAGACACTACGCTTATTAACAATTTTGAGTGGTTCACTTCATAATCGAAAACAATTATATTTATTCAGTGGTGCCCTTCACGACTGCAATGTTGACATTAGTAATATCAAATCCATGATTTCAGTTGGAATGTCGAGGCCTTTAAATCCCGATGCTTTAATTAAACATAATAACGTTTCTGTTTCGAGTATTACCAGTCATGAACTTCTTATTCTTACAAATATAATGCTCCCAATTGTGCTCACTTAGTTGTGCCTTCTCCAAAGTGCCGTGTTTCGGACATTCCTAGCAGGTTAATTTAGGACCTTTAATTATAATTTTTGTCTCAACTCTCAGTTTTCGTTGCAAAGTTTTGATTGTTATGTTCCACATCATCATACTAGCTTACACACATGTATTATTATCTTATCTTTGTACGATTCAAGTTTCAGTATCATTTAAAACGCCCCTCACATTTTCGCCAAAGCCAATAGGATTCTTATGGCTGTAAGTATTTACATTTATGAATTCAGTCATCGCATTAGTTTTCTTACAAGACATTTGACATATTCAAGACCGCGTGAGGTGACGAAGTCACTATATTAAAACAATTATCCCACTGCACTACCGTAATAACTTAACTGTTACACAGTTTTTTGTAATGCAAGTGCTCAAAGTGGATAATCTGCAGTGCAACTTTAAACTTGGCACTAAGTTAAAGAATATTTGTAAGTCATTATCTGCAACATAACCTGGCAACTCGGATTAGTAAATGTTACATTAGCGATTTGAATTTTCTGATACTTCCGAGTCATTAAGCGAGTACATATTTCGGGTTAATAAAAGTGTTGAGTATCTGAAATGGCAATACCTATTTCCCATCATAGAATACCCAACCGAAACTATCACTAGTTACTTATAACGGTTTCTGGATATAATCATAAAACATTTTCACGACAAAAGTCGCTCAACGTGATTGATAAAATAATTAAAACTGTCAACAAACCCAGTCGACAAACTGACAGATGATTGTCATTAAATGGTATCGTTTTCTCGTGGTTGTCCATACCTAACGTAGATGATTCCAGCATGTTTCTCTATCAGCTGCTCATCTAGTAAACAACTAAGAACCCTTTCAGTCTAATTGGAAGTCTACCGAAACAATCATTTGTGTGAACTATCAGTGTAAGCAGTCGAGCAAACCTCCTGCATACGGAAAACATCATTGTCAAATTCGCCTCAGCACTGATAAAAGTTCATTCCATTAATCTAGACATGGGTTTAAATCTATACTCTGTTTATTTACAACTCATGATCTCACAGGTTATCACTTACCCAGCACTCACTGTTCATCATTTAAAGACTTGTTTAGCCAAAAACGTTCAAAATCATGTCATATATACTCGTGGAATATGAGCTTCAACAAATTAAACAAATCAATCGCTCAATTTCAGATGGGTCGAATTCTGCCTTATCCCAAACTTGATACTTGCAACTAACTTGTATGTATAAACAACGGCTAAGTACCAATATAAATATTTGGTTTATTGCACATAAGGACGTTGATTCTGGAGCATAGCTCTCACTCATATACTCAGGTTCAGCGAATTATGGTAAGTTGTCTGTCCAAAAATCACGTTACCGGTGTTTTCAAGCATCAGTAATTTTTAATTACAGTTTATATGTATTAGCAGTATTACTAAATTCTGAGCAATGCGATGCCAAGGAAATCTTCCTCTAACTTAATAAACCGTATTAAACTTAGCAAACTGACCGGAATACCAGTTGGAATTCTTCCTCTGAGTGATCATACATCTTTTTCTTTAGTTAGCTTAGTAATGCGGAGGTATTTGGAAATCAACACAGATTTGTTTAATATGTGTCTTATCAAAGCTAGGTGTATCTGCAATAAAAAGACGGATTTAGCCGTTCGTATCCATATATCAACCATCGCTTATAATGATACCCGGAGCATGGACTGACAGTAATATTTCCTACCCAAGTATATCTGTTGACAACTATTTCCTATATAGAAGTGATAGATTGAAAGGACAAGGTGGAGGATGCCTTATTTAGGCCCACTATAGCCTACATTCACTATTGTGTGATATACCTGAACTAAACAAACTGAATGATTCGGCGTGGATTGTTTTAAAGCCATCCAATTTCACTACCCTACTGGTCAGCTGTCTAACATCAACCTAACGCATCAGTAGGTGAAACAGCAGTATTATCAGAGGTATTCACACTAGCATCATCCCTCTCATTCACAGGCACGCTCATTTGTTGTGACTTCAACATGCCTGAAATTTCTTGGTTCCCAGACAAGATGCCGAAACGCTATGAATCATTTATTGAATGCCCAGAACTAGGACAGTGGGTTTAGCATGTCAGTAGCCCTACCAAACATCAAAATATCTTGGACTTAGTCTTTACCAATGGCCTCACCCCCAATATTGTGTATACCGGTAGTGATCATAACATTGTCGTAAGTAGCCTTAATATAAAAACCACAACCGGCAGACTTAAAACTGTAATACTTCGTAGAAACTACCGAAAGGTTTATTGGAATAATTTACAAAATTACCTAAGAAGCACTGATCGGGTAATTTTCTTCACTGCAAACAATATCGACACACTAACCAGTATATTTTATCACACCAGAAGTATCATCAACAAAATAGCACCTTTAGAATACTGGAGACCTAAAATCCCCAAAGATCTATATATACCGGTCCGTACACGAAGACTTCTTCAAAGACATTGTACTCAATCCCGCAACTTTAAAGACTTTTCCTCTTTGGTAACTATGACACAAAAACAATTGAACAAGAAAAACGTGCTGCCGAACTTAATAATAACTCCTCTGCACTCATCATACTCTTTCAAAATAACCTTAAACGTTCTAACTCGGGAGGGAACATATTTATTAAAGACAAACAAGTATACGAAGATCCTAAACTTGTTAGGGAACTATTTAAGGAACGCTTTTGTTCCTCATTAACTGATGAAAAATGACTAAATGATTCAGGACCAATCACAACATCCTCCTGTGAGATTATTAATGTAGACTTCAATGTAAAAATATCTCCAAGGCAATTAGTACATTGAAACACTCATACACTGATAGACCAGATGGTATTCCGGCTGGCATGGTAAAATGCGGGGATGACAATATGTGTGTTTTAATTCTCGAACTATTTGCTATATCACTCTCTACAGCGCATTACCCTACTGCCTGGAAAACTACACACATCATTCCCAAAATTAAAACAGGACCTGAAGCAAATGTTGAAAATTACCGACCCATAAACATAACTTCAGTGGTGTCTAGAGTGATGGAAAAAGTAGTTAAGGCTGCGGTAGTCTAACATCTAATCACTAGCAGTCTCATTTCGGTCTCCCAGCATGGACCTCTTAAGTCAAGATCATGTGATACATGCCTAGTAGACTACCTGGATGATACAACTCTTAAACAGGACAACGGACTCCTTATATCAGTCCTACTTTTAGACTTTAAGAAAGCTTTTGATAAGGTCTCACGCAAAAGGCTTCTAGTCGAACTACAGTCCTTCGGAATCAACAACACACTCTATTCATAATTTGTTTCATTCTTGAAGGAACGTAAACATATGGTAAAGTCCAACAACTGTCTTTCATCACCTGGACCAATAACTAGTGGAGTCATCCAGGGGAGTGTATTAGGTCCACTCTTGTTTCTCATGTATATAGATGATATATGTAACATCATACAATTTGGTAAACTATACTTATATGCTGATGATCTTAAAATAGTATACAGCCATAAGTTTGAGACTCGAAGTAAAATTGCATCCCTGATTCAAGATGATCTCAATAACCTAACTATCTGGAGCGATAAATGGCAATTACCATTTAGCCTCAACATTTGTGGGGTCATGCATTTTGAGAAACATCCCTATGAACTATAACTTGACTTAAATAAAAGTAAAGTCCAGAAACTTAAATCAGTACACGATCCAGGAATTAATTACACAGGAAACCTAAACCTTGAAGACCATGCCTCATCTATTATTTCTAAAGCTAGACGGCTAATTGGTTTCATAACGAAAAATTTCTTCACGACAGGGGCGAAGCTTGCCCTTTACAAAAGATGTGTACGACCTTTCCTTGGATACTGCTGTTTTATCTTCTTTAATATGAATACCACAGACAAAATAAGAGCAGATGTTCAAAGACGCTTCACGTGCCAACTGCTAGGAAGTGACTGAACTCTCTATTACACAGGTAGATGTAATCACCTCTCTTTAGATCCTTTATGGCACCGTAGGCTAAGGAAAAATCTGATATTTTTCTACAGAGCAATAAATGAACTGTCATTCTTAGCCTCCCGTCCAACTACGACTAAGAAACTAAGACTAAGAAACAACGCGCATACACTATTTACCATAAAACACCAAAAACAAATGCGTTGTAATTTTTTTACAGAGCGGCATTGTTTATTGTGGAACAGGTCGCCAATACCTATCCGTAATTGTGATACTTTTACCAAATTTAAAAGGCTGAAAACCTTGTTACTAGACTCTAAAGAGCTTTATCAACTATTCCTTGAACTACTACCCATCAATGAGGCACTTTATTATGAACCGCCTAATATCTAGGAATAAGAATATAACGAACCCTATTGTTCTTAGTATAAATATAACCAAATTACAAAACACGTGCTTTATCCTCTCCCTTCATTCATCGATTATTAATCATGGCCTTCTGCTCCTAACCCTTACTTTCAGATTCCGAATCTCTCTAATGGTTAAAACCACATTATTCTTCCTAAGTGTCGTGTCTTTTAACTTGATTAAAGCAATATTCATGCTGACCACAAAATTTAGGCAGCCTAACATCATAAAACGAGGGGGGTTGGCGTTACTGACCAGCAAACGTGAGGGTGCGGAGATAACTTCAATCCACACGTATCTGTAGGGCAGAACATGTTAAATTACGGCCCCTTATGTCAAGTGGGATGTCATGAACCAACGGTATTGATGAGAATTCATTTATGCAAAATACCTTTTTAAATCGTGTTTAAAACGCCGAATTGGTTTCACTTCCTACCGACCAATCCTATTACAGGCAAACTAAACAAACTAGACGCTGAAAACAAAACCTGCTACATACCCCATAAATTCGAAAAAGGGCTCAAATAGCTTCGAAAAAGAAAGGAGACAGCCATTTATATCAGAATACTGTTTTCAGCACTATATTTTATAATTACAAATAATCCTATACTTTCAGCTTCTTTCTGAATCACCTTCATTTATATAGTTCTTTATCCACTCATACCTTGTTTACACTTGTTTCCTTTAACATACTAAAATGCCCTTGCTTAATAAGTGCCTTAATGACAGAGATATAAACTAGGTAGTTATACCCTAACTATTCCTTCATGAAAATTGCCTGCTTCTCGCCCTTTCTTTTTCTTACACCGTTTTTCAGCCCCCTTGAGATGTACCACTGAAAACAGATATGGAATGAGTGACTTTGTCCTGCACCATCAATAAAGCCTCAAATATTCCAGAGGGATATATGGTTGCGGTTTCTAGAAGCCCTCAACTTCACATGGATCTATTCTCAACCATCAGCTGCATGTCGCGGCGCAACCGACATAAGGCGCGCCAACTGTGATATTGACAACACGTTTCTTACTAAAACCATCTACATTCATATCTTATAAAATATCAACCCAGCTGAGTAATTCACCATAGTGAAAACTTTATCTTCTGTAACAATTTGATCTTGCCCGTAAACTGGCATGCCTCATGTAACAAACCGTAATTTGATAATAAATTATTATTATTACACGCATGGTCACAATATCCCAAGTATCCTATCCAGAAGTGTTAATCGTAATATCAACAACAGTCAAGATAGGACGAGTAACTATGGAACTTTATGTGACTTACACGTAAGATCTTATAGATTAGGTAGTGGCATCATGATAGATTAAAAATTGTGGGATTAAGTCTTTTAACCTAGTAGCAAGGTTAAATGCACTTCAAAGCGACCTGGACCATAATTCTACAAGTTTTTAGTTGAACACTGATTGAACCCTCCCCTTAAAAAGTATGTTCAAATAATCTTGTAATTCTTCCAAGAAATTCATTATAATACATCATCAACATTCGTATCCTGATTCCTATATAGCTATAAAGATGCGGCGGAAATTCAGGGTTTGACAACGCTTTTGTCTTGTGAATAATTATAGTCAGTGAAGCTGTTCAGTTTCAGCTTTTTCCAGAGATTCTCCATCAATTGTAACCCGATTGTTGCTCTTTGTATCGTGCTGTAAAATCCCACCGTACTCAGATTTGAATTGGTGGAAGCTTACAAAGGAGTGTACCCACTCCCTCATGTCTTTGTTCATACCAAGCCAACAAAACCGTTCTGCGAAGAGGTTGATGGTTGGACGAACATCTGGATGAGAAAGCTTGCACAATGTATTAAAGGAGTTACGCCGGTTGGATGATTCCTACCTGTAAATATGTCACATGGTAAAGTTTCCTTACTTGTTCTCATCCGTTCAAGTTGTGGTTCCAAGGTTGACGAAGAAAGCTCATGCTGAAGATCACTGTCGTCTTTTTGAATTTCGACTCCAATTAAACCGTTCAAGGAGGTTGTACGGGATAAGGCGTCTGCAACCACATTGTTTGTACTGAAAGTTTGTTGTATATCTGAAGTAAAATTCCCTCGAGAGCTTTGAGGGGAGTACTTGCCTGAAGATGAGCTCCGAAAGAAAATGAGAGGCTTGTGGTCGGTATACAGAATGAATTCTCGGCCTCCCAAGAAGTGTGGAAAGTGCCGTGCGACACAACATATGGCTAGGAGTTCTTGGCTATAACTTGTCACAGTGTTTTTCTGTCCTTTTGAGGAGAATGAAAGGGATTTCCAGGTGTCTTTTATCCATTTTTGTAAGGTTTCTCAGATCTCCAGGTCGGATGCGTTTACTGCGATACTAATTAGTGCTTTGATGTTCTGGTGTGCGATCATAGTTACTCTCGAGATAATTTCCTTAACCGCGTTTTCGTCCAAATCGATGGGTTTCGTATTTGGTTGGTTAAAAGTGCCATGAGAAACGCGCACTTCGTTGTGAACCATCGATAAAAATTTAACAGGCTGTTAAACACACGAATCGCTTGACTGTGATCGATTTTGAGTAATCCAGAATAGCCGGTACTTTACTTTTCAGGGAGAGGCAGATGCCTTGAGCATCAATAATGTGTTCGAGAAAATCTAGGGAGTCGATTCCGATTTAGCATTTCTGAATGTTTACAGTAATGCCATGTTTTTGAGGTCGTTGGGGAACGAGGTTTAGATGCAGGAGATGAAATTCTCAGACGGGACTTGCGTTCAAGTAGTCACCTACATATGCATGTACGTAGTTAGGACTTCGAAAGACATCGTTGATGAATCTCTGGAAAGTTGATGAAGCCTTTTAAAACCGAACGACATACACGAAAACTCATGGGGTTTAAGGGTGGTGATGACATTGGTCTTAGAGATTTCGTCTGCAGTCACAGGAAATTGATTATATGCTTTAACCGGATGGATTTCGGAGAAGGCAGTTGTACCTTTAAAGGTAGCCGTCAGGTCGTGAATGTGCTGCGAGTAGTACTTTTTTGGTAGGCTCCGGCGCTCGACAATCCCACTCAATTTGATATCGAGCCAACGTCACGTTGATTCTTGTGAAAGTGTAGTGTAGTGGCATTGAGCCCTAACCACACGACCTTTGAGGCAGAGCATATAATTACTGAAGAGATTTTTATGCAACAATTGACAAGAAGAGAAGGTTAGCAATTAAGAATGAAGGAAGAACTAATTCAATCCAATCTGATGGTATTGCTCGTCCTAGGAGGTGTGGTCGTTCTTGTGTAACATACCTCTTTGATTCATATTAAATATGTTCTTCTATTTCCAGCCTAAATGTGTTCTTTAGAAACGACAATCATATATTGGTACGATAAGTAAGTGTAGCCAATGATGTAACTTCCACGTGAGATCCTATAGATGAGGTAGTCACATCATGACAAATCTACAATTTTAGGATAAGGTCTATAATTATAACAGTGTTAACAACGAAGTAGACCATAATTCTACAGGCAGAACAGAATGAACAGAAATGATGGTATTCAACTAACATGAACTCGGAAAGTGTTCATCACCAAGTAACTGAACCCTTTCTTAATGCAACCTGTTTATTTTACAAGCATCGTTATTCTGACAGAAATTATTCTGAGATATTTTTCAAAATACGATCATACATTTGGTGATTTCCATTTTGCATGCACATTGATAATTCAGAAACAATTCCAGCTTTCAGCTTGTATTTTAATTCTTACCTCATATAATAACGAATTAGTAGTTAATATCAACTGTAAGTAGCTCAATCCTGCACATACACACGATTTGTACACTCATCTATTTCCAAACAATGAACTTTTCACATAATTTACAAATAACTGATTCATGTTGCCCTACTTACAAAAGTTATTTAAATATGATTGTTTGTGCACTGTGAAGGTTTCGTTTGATTGTCAAACTTTATATATTTCTTTGATAATTTTGATTTTGATCAATAACCTAAACAAATACGGTCGAGTTTGCTGGACGAAACGTTGAAACTATTTAAATTACAATTTCTGAGATTGTTTCAAATATAATTTTCACATATAATGTATTTTACCGTATCTGTCGATCGGTTTCCCATTTTACGCTTGTAACTTGAGGACTAGATCACGTAGACAGTCATTTTTTTCTCAAGAAGAATGCCTAATTCTGTTTTAGTGTCGACAAGACAATGAACTTTCGTCATCACTTCAGTGGTGTGTGGCATATATATGAACCCACGGGGTACGGTTGACATTGAAGCGTGCCGGTGGGGTTATTCCTCGAAAAGCTTGTTGTGGCGCATGACACAATGTTAAGGGAACTGAAGAGTTCTCCGGAATTCTAGAAAACTTACAATCGGCGTTGCAGTACTAAAATTACCCACAGTTTTCGGTTTCTCGAGGTCTAGAAACAGATCTATCGTGATGAGCTTGTTTGATGAGTCTACGAGAGTATGAGATTATAATAAATATTAAAATAAAGAATGGAAATAAATGTAGAGGAAAGCAGTGTTCTCTTGTGTCGTCTGAAGCTCTTCTTTGATGTAACTCTGGAAGTGATTAAAAAGGGAACCAAATTTTATTAACGTCTCTGACGCACTCTGTTCTTATTCGACTATATCATAACCTTTGACTTCTGATTGGTTGTCATTGTTTTTACTTGACCAAATCTCTATACGCTTAAGCGTTGTTCTTAAGACTGACATGAACAACTATCGGCCAATAAATATTACTCCAGTTATCTCTAGGATTATGGAAAAAATTATTAGTGACGAACTATCCAACTATTTATTGACTGAACAATTTATTGATGATTCGCAACATGGATTTCTTAAAAATCGATCCTGTATGACATGTCATTTTGACTTCTTTAATTTAGTCTATTCGCTTCGTAGCCAAGGATATCTAGTATTAGTGCTATACCTGGACATTTCTAAGGCCTTCGATATGGTCAACCACCAACTTCTCATAGGTAAACTCGCATCTTATGGGGTTGAAAACCCGTTACTAGCCTGGTTTGATTCCTTCCTCAGCAATCGACATCAAATAGTTAAAATCAACTCTTCACTGTCGAACGCAGTCCCTGTTAGAAATGGGGTAATTCAGGGTAGTGTCTTAGGTCCTTTGCTCTTTTTAGTTTTCATTAATGATATTTGTGAGTGTTTTAGTGTGGGTAAGTCCCTTTTGTTTGCAGACGATCTTAAGGTGGTGTACTCATTTTCTCCACATGAGCTGAGCAATATTCGAAATTGCATCAGCACGGAGCTTAACAAGGTAGCACAGTGGTGCTCAAAATGGCAGCTGGAGCTCAATACAGCTAAATGTGGTTGGCTATGCTTCGGTGATACATCACTCAACCTTAATCTTACCATAAATGGGGAAATGTTATCTAGGTTACACATAGTAGATGATCTAGGACTTAGGTACTCCGATGACTTGTCGTTTACTGAACAGGTAATGAAACAAACGTCCAAGTCTCAACGCCTTATAGGTTTCATAACTCGAAACCTTCATAACAGCGAATCTCGTATTCTAATGTACAAAGTCTATGTTCGACCACTCCTCGAATACTGCGCGTTTCTCCTTAGTAGCACGCGCATAAAGGATAAATTAAGACTGGAATCAGTACAGAGACGATTTACACTTCGTACTCTTGGAACTGATAGTGTCTTGACATATAATTCTAGGTGTAGTAAACTAGGGCTTGACCCTTTATGGAAGAGGAGACTCAAACTTAACCTTATCTTCTTTTTCAAAATACTTAACAAACTCTCCTTCACATCCAGTCAGGCGATTCAATATGCTAAAGCCCCACATTACGACATTCGTAACTCCTTGTCTTTAGCGAAACAAACATATTCTAGATCTTCTCTCTATATGAATTACTTTACCTGTAAGTTTTCTAGACTCTGGAATAATTTACCCCAATCTATCCGTATGTTAAACTCTCTCCCATTGTTTGTTCGCTCAATTAATGCTTTTTGCTCCTCTGAAAATGCATTAAATGCTCTGGCGCCTGCAAGTGTATCTTACTCCACAAGTGAGATTATAGGAACTTTAAATGTTTAACCTCTTACTTGCTATCGTTGTTTTGTTGTTCCGTGCTCTTTGCTTTAATCTTACTTTCTCTAGTTGTAGATAATTAATAATAACTCGCTCTGGCACTGGTAATAACCTTACAGAACAATGTTGGTCAGTCATCAGGCTATCCACTTGATGAAAAAATGACAAGTTCCCTGGCGTTGCATTGGCTTGCCGTGATATATGCCATATTTAAACTGTTTATCAATTACTAAACCAGCAATCATAAAACTTTCTTATAATTCATGTTTGTTCTCTACATTAAATGTTGATTTTTATAACAATCTGATCATGCCTGTAAACTGGTGTGAATTCTGTAAATATTATTTTCAGAATATATTATTATTATTACGTCTATAGTGACTGCGGTTGTACCAATTCCTTTCGCGTTGCTCGTTCTACCTGGAATATCAAGTTCCCTACAATCCGGCTTCTTCGTCCTATTCTCCTCATTTTGATGAACTTTCAGTGAATTTTGGGTTGTTCCCCAAGGTCATAAGACATATATTGGTTTTCCTCGAACCCTAGAAGAAAGTTTGAGGAAATGGTGCAAAATTCCCAAAATTTTCTGTGGTGGCTTCCTCCAAATTTACTCAAAACGGATTAAACTTCCTCCAAAATGTGGAAGTTAGGATGTGATGACTGTTGTGTTTTTAATGTGTTGCTGATATGAAAGGGAACCAATCGTATTGGAGCATCACAGTCATCTTTGTTCCTAGATCCGTATATCGTAGATTCATACTAAACCCCAATGACAACACACAAGAAGCTCAAAGGTCTGTTCTGTGGGTTCTGGTGATTTCAGGAATTTGATCAGCCGATGCATCTAGTTTTTCTATTGCGTCGTTTAAACGTTCCAAGTTTGAAGCGAAATGAGATCTGTTTGCTTTTGTCTAGGGAGTCTTGGATAAAAAAGTTGTCTAAAGGGGCACTCTTCGATAGTCCAATGACCAACGATCTTCTATATACTTAGCACCATCTCTATTTTTGAGCCAAATCGAAATTGTGTACTGTGAAAGATCCAGTCAAACCTTTTTTGATCAGCTAGGTTCGGCCTTTTTCAAAGTGAGGTTCAGGAACATCGCCAAAAAACCACAGTAGGTGTAATTTACCTGTTGAAATCTTACGGCACTGTCGTCACTACTGTGATGAGTTGCACACGTGGGTCTGTCACACCGTGCTTCTGGAGGTCAGCTTCTCTGTAGCAGAATCAGGCTTGGGTATTATCAGGCCAAGGTGGTGGCGTCACAGTTTTAATCTTGAACAGTTCGAGTATCTGTTGCGCCATTAATTTTACTCCCGATACTTCTCTTAGGTTGTGAGTAGAGCTCTATTTTATGTGGTTGTTAGACACATTTGTTAATTGGCTTGGTATGATCCTGAAGCTTGTCTTCTGTCAACACCTCTATATATGAATTCCGTGATTATTTGAACTTCCTATATGTGTTGTCGTCACCAGTTCGTTTGCAACCCACCCATCAGTACTTTTTAAATCGCAGCATTCGAGGGGTGTGATTTCTAATGACTGTGCGTTTCTAGTAACTTTTGAAACCATTTTTGGATCATACTGGTTTGGACAGCGTAATATAGTGTATGATAAGAAATACCATTGGACGGTCACGTCTAGTTGAGGGTGGGCTTCGCGGGCCTGTAAAACTAAAACATTCAAACGTTTGAAGTTCCAATGTCTGTTGTTTTTAGAATGTTTTAGCTCAATTTCGTCAATAAAACTGAAGGCTGTAGTGGCGTGATCGACTATTCTATGAGGAATCAGGACTGAAAGGTTGTCAATCAGGAACTCTTTGTTTGTTAAGGTTTATTCTTAGCTTGGTGGCATCTGACCGTTTTTCCATAGAGTCGTTCACTTAGAATCTTCTAATAATTTTAATTCTTCAATGAGGTCGAAGAATGGAGATGCAGTAAATTTGTCGCCTACTCCACATGTGTTCAGAGAAGTTCGCTTTAGAAAGATTGAAGCCTCTGTAGATTAGGATACTAGTGTCTCCGAGACAAATGGCTCCGGATAATTCCTTCAGCATTTTATTGTCGTACACGTTATCATCAGTGAGCTGCCTTTAGACAACTCAAACTGGACATATTGAGGCGTCAGAGAGTCTTGCCGAGCATCAACACCGTTTGAATTAGCTATATCAGGCAATATCCTCAAATTCTCTTCAGACTTTAGTAACTGACTATCATCAGAACATCCTTCACATTAGCGGTGCTATTGAACGTTACACAGAGTCTCGAATGATTTGAGTTTTGTTTAGGGTCAACTTAATGTTACATTCACTCGCGTCTTTGTTTGAGCTTGTTAGGTGATACTATTCTCCCCTACATGAAGTAGTTTAAAGCCATAAGGTGATTAACTCAAATGTTTTTGTGAAATTTGCGAAGTATAACAAAGTCATTTATGTTCGTTGATGTGTAAGGAATTTATGGTTATACACAGTTTCAATAAATTTGTGTAACTATGGTAGGTTGCATTGTCTCTTCTTATTGTGTGACGTTCTATATGTGATCATATTAAAGATGTCATAGGAATTGGGAGTTTGCACGTAACACCTTTATAATCAAATCATACCAACCCAGTAAAATCAGAAGTTAGAAATGAGTGAGTTCGGAGATATATTTGGGGAGCTATCGATGTGTAGAGAAGCACTTGGCCAAAGCCAAATGACGGTCTCAAGAGATGGGTAGCACGGCATACACGCTCGTGATCTCGTGTGGATGTGTGACCGAGCGACTCCAGCTAGAGTGTGTCTCGTAAAACTAATGAGGTCAACATCAATGTCGTAGACTTACGGAACTATTTGTTTTGGAAATTTATTTGCCGCTACAACATTTGAATTCTAAATCTACTGCTGGTTTGTATCAGTTGTGAAAAGGTTTAACTTGTAATTGACTGATATAGCCGTTGCTTCTGATGTGCAGGTAAATGCGACGTATATAGTTTCTTTTTCTGCTTTATTAACCTCAGCCTTTGACTGAAGAGTATAAATGTTGTAATGCCTTTAGGCCTGAAACCCAGCTACATAAAAAACGATGGATGAGCCGTAAAATATTGAAATCTTCCTTTAGATTCCGTAAACTACAATTAGGCTAACTTCGTTGGATAGGAGTCGTAATAGCAGCCAAGTACGAGCTTGATTGAAAGAGTTGTATATTTAGTGGAAGTTGTTTCGTGGTTTAATTCATAAGTGATTCATTGTTTATCACCAAAATTTTAGTAGGTCAGGGATTCCGAAAACACACCTAGCATTTAACATTGGATTACTCTTTCTTTATATCTATGCACTATGGTTACTTTGATGACTGAACAGCTATGACATAGCGTTATGACAGAAATGCATCTATAAGAATAGATACAAGAACAGAGTGCGACCACTGCTTCATGGGCCAGGCCATGGCAACTAATTCATGCTCGTTAGTTGTCCTTGACCTTGATGAGTATCGGTAAAACGTCCGACATTCATTGACCCAAAAGCCGAAAGACTTGACTAGGTTCAGTGACATTCCACCGACCCTACACAGTAAACAAATTAACACCTAAATAAAACGACGTAGAGATTACGATTTTATGAACGGACAAATCAGATTCATGACTGTCATTGATTTTGATGCAAAGCTCAATCGTTTAATAAAAAAAGTACGATGACTGGGGTCATTTCGTAAAGAAAGGCCTAACTCTATTTCACAACCTTAACGTCCAACTCCAAATCCTTATCGTAGTTCCTCACCCTAATTTATTAGCCTAATTTGTCCATAAATTATAATAGGTATTATAAATAGGTATTCTCAAGGTCGGTCAAAGGTCGTATGTCGGACTTAAATTTGTGCAGTAAGGACAGAAACCCTACAGCATATGTCATCCCTTTTCTAGTATGTTTCTGTGAGTGTCTAATCTTCTCTGGAGTGAGTCAACTGAAGGTGCAGACACCACTGCTTCAGGTAACAGATTGTACATCAGCGTATAGTAACGTTGAGGACTCAACTATACCTGGGAGTTCATTTACATACAGTTTAAGACGTAAAGGACCTAGGACAGAAACTTGCGGTACTCCACTAAGTATTGGTCTCCAGGTGGAGCACTTCCAATTGACACTTACTTTCTGTCTACGACCTACCAAGCCATTTTAGGAGAGGTCTGGCAATGTCTAGATTTTCCAGCTTCACGAGCAGTCTGTTTGTTGGCACCTTATCAATTGCTTTGCTTATTTTTTATGTAGACACCATCCGCTGATTTCCCAATTGTCTAGAGCCTCTATCCATTGCTTCCTTGCTATGAAGAAGTTTGTTGTGCAAGATAAACCTTTTCTAAAACCATGTTGTTCACTGTTTAACAAGTTGTTGGCTTCCACAAATATTATTATGGTCTTTTGACTATTCTATCCGGTATTTTAACTACGACACTGGTGAGGCTGATAGGTCTGTAGTTTGATAAAAGCTGTCTTGGTCCTGTTTTATGTTTTGCAGTGACAATTGCATCCTTCCAGTCCGTAAGTAACACACCTTGGCCAAGTAACACTAAATATCACAGTCAGTGGGGCTGCAATATATTACGCAATTTGTCATACAATTTCGGGGTGTAGTTCATCCGATCTTGTTGACTTTTCCGTATCTAAATTGATAAGAGCCCTAAGTGCATCTTCTCGATCAAAGTCCACGGTGAGCATATGGTTTGTTGACTTCGTATTTGGGTCTAATACTTCGTCTAGAAGAGGCTCCTGAATGAAAACTGCCCTGAAAGTTTGCTATAGCCTCTGCTTTTTCCTTTTCATTTCTAATCATTTCAGATCCACTCCCGTAATTAGGCTGGGAATCCAACGCTGCGTCCTTGTTCTGTAATTTATGTACGAGAATAGTCTCTTAGGCTGCTTGATTACAGATCAGGCTAACTACATTTCATATTTTCTCTGAGCTTTCCGGATTGTAATTTTACACTTATTTCTTACCGACCTGTAGCGTTCCATTGTACTTGCTGTCCCAGGCTGATAGAAACGTTCCAACATTTCTTTTGTCTTAGTAAACGTTAAATATCCCGGCCTATCCAGGGATGGTCGTACTTCTTCTTTGGGACTCTCCAGGGTATATATGGTTGAATTACCCGATTGTATAACTGCCTAATATTAGTTCATGCTTCTTATACTGATGTTCCTGAGTCAATTTTTCAGTTTTCAGCCGATGCTGTAGAGTTTATCGCCTTCATGTCCGCCTCCCGTATGTTAGGACCGACCGGTGCAACTGTTTGACAGGCCATCTGAGCCATAAATCTGAACGAGATGACTGCATGATCCCTTCTGCCTAGAGGTGAGAGAAAAGGCATTTGACCGACATCATCACCGTATGTGAAGACTAAGTCCAAGAGAGACGAGGAGCTTCGTAGGTCATATCTGGTGGGATCTCTAATGTTCTGGAATAAAGCTAGAGCAATTGTGGTTTCTGACAATTTGCAATAAAATGACTTCTAAGTTTACCTACGTTATATACGGTGCATTAAATTCCCCTACTATAAGGCTTTTATCCCTATTACACCAGGACTTAAGTTTGCTTAGGAGGAAGTCATCTACCACGCATTCTGGACTGCGGTATACTACAACCAATTCAATATCTTGCCTTATACATTTCAGCCTGCAACGCACCAGTTCACATGTCCCTGAATCATGTACCACTTTCTTGACAGCTCGTATGGTTAAGGCACTTTTCGTATACAGGATAACCCCACCTCCCCTACGGTTTAGTCTATCAGCCCTACTGGATAAAAAAAACCAGTCATTAGTTACAGCCTTACCGTTAAGTGAATAGGAAGTAACAGAAAATATTTTCTTTGACATTTTTGCTGTGCAATGAAAAATGATTGGATTTATATACGTTTGTCCCTGAGTGAATTGAAGGTGACCTTAGCGTCAGCGAAGGCTATCAACTCATATGTGATTCCAGCCCTCTGATTTCAGTTTTTAGTTATGAAGTAGGGTCGACTATAGGCTATGATAATATCATCTGAAGTATCAGTTAATCATGTTGCACGTATGCTTCTCATTCGTCAGAATCCAAGGATGTTTGTTTGTAGAGACATTCTGACATCAGAAACTCCTAATAATTCGGAAACATTATGACTGAATATTATGAACATTAGTTGTCAAAAAGCTTATTATTTGTCATTTGATATGATCCAAGTTTATGGCAGTAAAGTAGGTGAGTTGTCGCTCGTCCACTATGGCATCGCCAACAGATCGTTCATGAATTACAGTCTCACTAGAAGTTTTGTAAAAAAATTCTTAGAATTCGACTTACTGAATTTTAGAGAGTATTAGTTTTAATTGGCCTAAATCGGATCACTCTTGATGGTATAACTAATAGTTTCAACAAGCACATTTATGCATAAACATTCTAATTTATAAGTTTTCTTGCTGCAGACAGAGCTGCTAATATACTACTATCGATCCTAGTGTGTACAGAAAATTATATTATATATCTTTGAATTATCCTAGTGTGACATCACAAAGTGGTAAATCTGTTGCTTGATCTCCTAGTACAAATATTGTTTCCGTTATTTTCGCACACATATCTTTGTGACTTCTAATCTAAATAATTCGAAACTGCCGTTGAATTGTTATTCACAGATGCGAAGACACTGAGGAAATATCTTCCTCTTCTAAAGATTCAGTCAGTCACAGCTTAGAACTTCGTACGTACGTACATCAGTTCGAGCTGCCATACCACATTATCTTCTAAAGATTATTGAACCTTCATTCAGACTATTACACCCTTATTTACAGAGCCTTCTTTTAAAATGGTATGCATTATCTGACCCGTAGTTATGGCCTGAAAAATAACTATCCGTTGGTAAAATAAATATATTCCTATCTTTTTTTCGAACTAGAAGCATAATAAATAGAATTAATTACTGGACCTATTTATGCTATGAACTATTCTAATATCTATGGTTTACACTGTATTTTGCTGTAATAGGCGTTTCTGGGAAATTTATTCTTTTAGATTCTTTTATTCAAAAACGAACAAGAAAATCTTAGCGCTCAGATGACTCGAACACAGCTCTAGTATTTCCAACTAACCCACCGGTTACTACAACTGTTAGTTCTGTTACTTCACGAGAAAAAAGTTGATTTCTGTTTCCATATTGAATATGCGATTTTTTGTATCACTTAAAAAATGTTTTGCAATAAATATTTGTATTCGATTCATTGTTTTGATTTTCTCTCCAGTAACGTTTGTGAATAAATCTCGTCTTTCATTTAAAATATCCTCTTATTTCTCAATAGAGAATGGTCATAATTAGCAACATGACTGTCAAGATTTTAAAATGACTAAGTTGACTATTTGTGGAACTTTATCTCTTTGCTTTGGTCAATTCCGTATGTAGTATTTACAACTCACAACTCATTTAAAACATATAGCTAGTAGACTCAACAACATTGTGTCTACTGACATGAATCATAATCTAGCTAACTAGCAGATTACTTTTTTGCGTATAAGGTCGCACACCCTGAAATTAGTTACAGTTGAACACGATTGAGGTAGATACTTGGTACTGAAATGTGTATCATCTGATGTACATCATTTGTTATCTGATCATGAAAGTGTATGATGTCAAATAGAGGACAAATCCTGGATTTTATTCTATGAGGCATCACAGTAGACAACTTGTAGTTTCTTATTCAAAGCGACATCAAGAATATTTGCTTATTTAGGTATTCAATTACAATTTAACTTACATTAGTGTCTGGAGTTGTTTTGAATGACTCACTGCCCCGGACATTTCAGCCTACATCCGCAGGTTTCAGTCTACAGCACTCAATCCTTACACCGTATGATTGGTTCACAGTTTTATGGATAACAAGTTTCCTGCTGGTTTCTACTCTGTATGTATCGAGAATTCACGATCTGTAGTCATTTTTTGAAATTTGTAATCTTGGTAGGAATTTACCCTATTTTTCTATTTCTAATCTAGATTTGTTAGATGCGAATACCTCATGGGTTATTTTTCTATTGATTAGTCATACGTGTTAGTGTCAATAGATGTGATTAAAAAAGTCAGTAACACTAAAAACTTGTTTATTTTAACCTTTTAGAAAGAATGACCATCATATTAGGCATTGAAGGTAGTGCCAACAAATTAGGCGTTGGGATCGTTCGTGACGGTTCAGTGCTTGCAAATCCGAGGGTGACATATATTACTCCACCTGGTGAAGGTTTCCAGCCCACAGAAACAGCTAGATTTCATCAGTCTCATATTATTGAACTTGTTCAGAAAGCCATTAAAGAAGCGAGAGTTGACCCTTCCGAATTGGATGCTGTTGCTTACACTAAGGTTTGTTTGAAAAAATCCACCCAACTGCACATGATGAACTTTTTTAGTGATAGAATTGGTTTTGTTTTTGTCACTATAATTCCAAAAGATATTTTAATTACCTTAACGTAACTTCATTTCGAGGCATATATTTTATTTTATTTAAACATAAATATTGGTACACCTCACAACAAGAAAATAAGGTTATGAAGAGACAGAGTATTATATAATATGAAAAGCAATTCATTGAAAAAATACAACCAGGTAGAATCCTTTCAGTTAAAGAAATACCTCTCACTTTTATAATATATGTAGAGAAAACTACAACAGGATTGCTGTTAGATTTTGTTCTAAGCCGTGTCTGATAACGTCTCAAGCCTTTGAGTTGTACTATCTCTCGAACCCCAACTGGAGATTAACAATGAGCTGGCAAATGTAAATATTATACACCTTTCTTACATACCTCGGCACCATGTCACAAAGTAACCATCTCCGCTTTTTCTAACAAGTTCCATCGTCAGTCTATAATACACGATGTAGAATCCACTTAGGCAACTTTCGTAAAACATGTCCAGGTCACAAGCCGGTGTTTCAAGATGGAGGATACCAACTAAAATTTCGTCATTGTACCCGAACTTCACTAATATAGTTTTACCACTGAGTATCACCATTACTTTAGAGACAACGATGATTAAATGCAGAAAGTTGTCTAGCATCCTTAACTCGGAGGAACCAGATTTAATAAGCATGAAACAAATATGCTCTCAGGAACGCTCTGTAGACCCAAGATATATCTATCTGTATATTTGGATTTTCCTCAACATCAATGCTGCTTTCTAAGCTAGTGACAATAGGTTTATCGTATACGTTAGTGTACGTTGCTCATTCGATCGACGAGTAGCAGGTTTTCAGTTGAAACGACAGAAAATCAAATGAGTAATCCAAAGCACTTTCTAATATTCTGATTCACAACTCACCTGTCTACTCAGTATAACACCAAACTTCAACGAACTGTAATCTACAAACCCCGACAGGTATGTTCTGACTGCTTATAAAGTTTCCATTTGATTTCACTATTTGTGAACACAAAACCAGATGACCATCTCATCATAGTTCTACTTCCAGAACCTTAATTCTATCTATTTATAAATCAAACAGAGACATCTTACAACAATTAGAAATTTCCTCTTGTTAATTAAGTCCATAACTAATCGATCAAATCCTTTAAGCACCCACGGCATCAATCTAGTCTGATGTATCTGTAGGCTATCCCTGTTGCATGTGACCTGCCAATTCGAGGACACTATTATCCTATTATATTAGTGTGACTCAATTTTTATATTTTCGATAAGACACGCAATACATGTCAGTATATTTGTGCGTTTCACTTAATGACTATAGTTCCTTTAATTATTGTTCTAATCAATTTGTTTTTACGTTTAGAAACAGATAAAGTTTAAAGCCGTTATCCTTGTTCTGACTATAGCTTTCACATAGACTCTGGGATCTCCAGTATCGCGTTTACAGTTCTAGTAGTATATCTGTGGGACAAATCAAATCCTACACCTCTAATTTTCTTATCGAGAATAAAATAGTCCTTCACGAATAAATATTTTTTTATTGAATCATTATAGTTGCATATAATTCCCAGTCGCACTTTGCTTAATTCTGCTGTCTATTCAGGATATTTAATCTGAGAAGTCTTCTTTGGTTAATGCTACTGCTTTTGTTTGTATTAGTCGGCTTCCAAATAATTTGCTAGTTGTAGATTTTTTTCTTTTGAGAGGATGGGAATAAAAGGGACTGATTCTATCTTTTTATTTACAAGCATGAATTATCACACTGTATGTTTTCTTTGCCGAAAAAGATCATCTTCCTACTTATTAACCAAAAATGCAATGAATATAGTGTATATGCTGTTAGCCTAAAAAGGAAGACCCGCTAGATGTATTCATTGTCACGACTTTGAAATCTGTCTCTAAATACATACTCGAATATTCTCAGTTTTGCGTTCTACTTTACCTTGTTTGATTTAGGCACCCGGGTATTCTCACTAGCCTTCACACACAAAGTATGGCTTTTAACTAAATACTCGAGACCGTACTTCATGAGTCAAATCATTATTACATTGGGGGATCATTTATCAGCGTTCATCATAAACTTATGTGTTTTTTACTAATTCCCATTTTTTAATGATTAGCTTAAGTGAATGAATATTATCATATGATTTAGTTCATTTCAGTAAACATTTCTAAGATGAAAATTTCTTGGATTAGTAGGTGTTATAACGTATAGATTTCTGGCCTCTTAATATATATGAACGTGCAATGATACAGGAAATACGTACGAGCAGTCTTGGGTGCTATTCGGTCCTTCCTATCTGCCTAGCCCAGCCGTTAAGTCCAAAACACAAATAACAGCCTCAGCAATATGAATCATTATTTACAAGCATACTGGGTTATATATACTAACCAAACAGACCACACATATCAAAAATAGAAAAATAACATTTGTACAGTAATTGGCCAATGTGGCTGTAGCTAGGGGGAAAGTAATCAATAATAATAGTTCCAAGGTCAAAATAAAGGTTATGATAAGAGGAACACGGAAACGACTAGGTCACTTATTTAACAACTATCCAATAGGAATAGGCATATTATATTTGTCCATAAATACGGAAACGACTAGGTCACTTATTTAACAACTATCCAATAGGAATAGGCGTATTACATTTGTCCATAAATAGACCTCAGATTTATGATTCATAATTCGCCAGGGGATACAACACCTCCCCTTTTTGAGAAATCCGGAGTTGATATCCGGATTTTTAATTTTCTCGAATTCACCCTCCCCCACGAAAGACTGTTGGATCCTCATACAGCCAAGTTACTATTAATGCGATATGTTTGTCACATTTAACAGGGAATGCATTAGAACTGAAGAGATCATGAGGATCAACGACATTTGATTCGAGGTCACCAACATTTGATTCTTCTGATATAGTTTCCTTGAATTTCCTCGGAACCTCATTAGTAGATAATGAATCATTAGGATAATCAGTATCTATGAGAGTTGTATTGGATTCTTGATTATCATTTAATACATCTGACATTTTTCTCTCATTTTTATAAGAGAATTCAACAGAAACATATGAATCATCAAAATAATCTAAATCTGGTAGAACAATTACAGAATTTTGATCATTAGATTCATTAGAAACATTTTTCGTATCATGATTAATTTCATTTGGCGCCTCTGTATTCAATACACTGCTCGATTCGTTTTCCGTTTCTTCATGGGCGGGTACTGCAGCAATTTTAATGGCGCTTAATAAGATATTGTCTCTCTGTGAACTGGACGATTCATTGTTCGCACGTTTTGTTTCAGGGTTAATAAGACTTGGACCGTGTACAGGGCATGTCTCTGAAACAGGTAGTACTGGGTTACTGGGCTGATCATGTATAACTGCTGCGCTTAAATTATTGCTTTGTATGGATTCATTGAGGCTTTCGCCGGCATATTCATTAGTTCTGTAATCGTTTTCCAGCTCTGTACGCAATTTTGAAATTATTGCGTCAACTTCCGTTCCACCCCCAAAGCATGGGTGATTCAGCAGCTTCGCGTATAATTTGTCAATGAAATCCAATTGACTCTTTCTGAAGCGCTGCTCTTGTCGCTGGATTAGCAACTGAAATTGGTCGCAAGTTAAAGCCATTTTTTTTAATGCAAATAATAATAATAAATCCAAAAAAAACACCGGCAATTATTATGGATTATTTAATTCCGAAATGACGTCAGCGGCTGCTGTATTTTTTTTTCAAGAATCCCCGTCGCCAATTGTTATAACGTACCAATTTGCCCTCTTAATATATATATATATATATGTGTCCAATGATACAGGAAATACGTACGAGCAGTCTTGGGTGCTATTCGGTCCTTCCTATCTGCCTAGCCCAGTCCGTTAAGTCCAGAACACAAATAACAGCCTCGGCAATATGAATCATTATTTACAAGCATACTGGGTTATATATACTAACCAAACAGACCACACATATCAAAAATAGAAAAATAACATTTGTACAGTAATTGGCCAATGTGGCTGTAGCTAGGGGGAAAGTAATCAATAATAATAGTTCCAAGGTCAAAATAAAGGTTATGATAAGAGGAACACGGAAACGACTAGGTCACTTATTTAACAACTATCCAATAGGAATAGGCGTATTACATTTGTCCATAAATAGACCTCAGATTTATGATTCATAATTCGCCAGGGGATATAACAATAATCCAGAATAATATACAATTTTACATGACAATTAAGATACTTATGAGCACATAACTCTGTAAAAACGGATAAAGACCTACTCTTCCTATTTTCTGATGTAAATTTAACGGTGGTTTTAGTTAAAAACTGCGTGAGAAATCCGAATTACGTTTCTATGTCAACTGGGAGTACGCCAAACTTATAAACGTAAATCGTGACTCATGATTGAATTTTCGATCCCGGTAATAATGTCTTTACCTGAGAAAGACAGATTTAGAAGTTATTAGAATGGTAGATAAACAATTAAAACTCTAAAATAGCGTTTATAAAAGTAGTTGGTCTTCAAGTTGAAGGAAATTTGATAGAGATGGTAGTAAAGGTTTTTCATGTTATGCACTGTATGTGCAATAAAGTAAAAGTGAGAAAAAAGATGATCTGCAAGAAAAACCTTAATGAATCGCACTTAAGCAAATTCTTGAAGCTATTGAGCTATCGTGACATGAGGGATTGGCTAGATTCAATCTACCTTCGTGACGTATACTAATTATGTTGGCAAATGTTGGTATTATGTAACGCCAACCAGAAATGGAATGCCTGGGAGCAGAAGATTGAATTGAAGAAAACAGGAATATGAAAAGGAAGCAACTGTAACAACGAGAGAGTTGAAAGAATCATAACGCGTACAAAAGACAACTGAAGGAAGATGTTCAAATGATGTATTTGATGTACGGTTTTCGTATTTTATCAAAGCACTCT
>NW_017386248.1:6291-28375 GCF_000237925.1 Schistosoma mansoni | reverse complement strand
CGCTCTCGCGAGCGAGATTCGTGGATGCGCACTGCTGAGGAGTCCCATAATAGGACGAAACGGCCGTCCAGTGCTTTCAGGTTTTCGATGGTGGTCTAGCTTCAATTGACTCATGATTTCAACTGTGAAAATACTAAATTCTCCACAAAACCTCCTCTGATCTATAATTTCATTTCATCAGAAACTCTAGGTATGGTAATTTATTCTGACAATTTTTATAAAAAAACCCATGAATTGAAAAAAAAAAAACTATCTGACAGCATAAACAAATATATTACTTAATTATAATAATCTACCCAGTGCTCAGTTTATTCGAAATTATCATATCTGACAGCATTCTTACATTCTAATAACATATAGTTTTGCTATCTAGTAATTATAGTAAAGAAATTTCATTTGTTGCACTAAATTCTCAAGTTGTAGTGTAATCTATTTTAAAACAGCTACCTGTGCTTCATTACCTCTTAATAGTTCTTCAACTCATTAAAGTTTGATTGTACAACATATCTTAACAGATTAAACGCTATCTACCAAAATAACACTCATTAACTGCTTCATAAGTTTGAAAGATCACATTTAAAGTGTGGAAGTATATCAAAAATAACGGGTAAATATCTTTATTTATTGTTATATATAGGGTGTGGACTAATAACTATATTGCTGAAACAAATTTTTACACAATGGTAATGGTGTTTGTCATTTCTATGACAGATTTCATAGACTAATAAATCATTTTTTTAGAATAATTTATAGAGGTGTCAGTTTTTCAATATAAGTTTATATCTAACTGTATTAGTGACAGTTAGACTTAAAACAGAAAGTATGATTGACTTAACCTTGTGTTACCTTGACAGATAAAAATAAACAAATATTTAATTTTTCTACCCATGTTCACACAATTCATGGAATTGTTGTTTTAACTGAATAATAAGTAGTTGAATTAAATCATCTTAAGTTTTTGTATACAAGAGAGAGACTAAATTAGGACTGAAAACTTTTTAATGTAGCTAGGAAAATGAAGTGAATTGCTAGCATTTTTTAACGCCAGTTTTGAATAAAAATGTACGTTTTTCTTTAAAAAAAAATCTGGATGGTAATTAAGGTTAGGTATATGGGTGGTAAGATAAACTGTGAAAACTTTAATGTGCACATAAACTAGAAATTATATTGTGTTCAATAATGGCGTCACTAAATTAAGATATAAAATGATGGTAAGTGATTAAGCCGGATGTCCTGCTTATTAGGTATAATAGGAAAAGTGATAAAATCTAACTGAGTCATGATCAGCTTGCAAACTAAAGATACTGATTTCAAATATATATGTTCGGGAAAAAATAGTAGATTTTACAATTTTAGATAGTTTTAAACAGTAGACTGGCAGAATCTACTAACGGTTCAAAACCTCGAAGTTTCATTCTTTTTTAAAAGTAGGGACTTAAAAACCTTATTTTGATGATAGCTGACAATGGAATGTAGGACGCCAAAAGAGACTGATCAATAGTAGTCCTTAACATCAATGGAAAAATTCAAACAATCAATGCAAATGAATTAAAAGCCTTGTATTACGAATTGAGATCAAATGGCGTGTATTTACATAACTGTCTGTAGGTTTAATTGGACCAGATCAGCCTAATCCATGCGTACAACAATCCGTATCTGTCTTGATTACCTAAAAAAGTAATATGAAGTGAATAAATTTCAACATCACTTTTTGACTATCTCGATTATCCTAAGAACCTATCAATTCTGATTAAACCAATGACTAAATTTATTATTTTTTTTATTTTATAGTAGGCGCCGCTCATGTCATAGCTGTTCAGATAAATCAGAAGAATACAATAACAGAAAAGATCATCATAATTTCATTCAAAATTCAATATCATTACAGGATATTACTAATAATAAACAAGATTATCTATTGAATGACTTCATAATTAGTATAGTTTATGTATCAGAAGATTCATTACCACATGTGATTCTTTGTGAAAATATTCAATGGACATTGGAACTTTTTAAGAGGAAAGTTATTCAAAAATTGTATTCCATTAATCCAAAACTTCAAAATGAAATATACAATGAATTTCAGAATTTAAGAAAACGGTATGATAAAACATTTTTCTAATCTATGTAGTTTATAAGAGATTTGAGTCATGGTTGAAAGTGAGAGTCTAAATTTCAAAAAAAAATTCATTACATGATATTTATCAAAACAAAATAATGTTATTCTCAGTTTTAAAGTCGAAGATTTCGCTTATCAACTATAAAGATTGTTGCTTACATCTAAATCACTTGATTGTTTATATATGATATTACGAGATAACAAATAATTCCGATGAGATCATAATTCATGGACGATCTTTAAGCGACGCTAAAGTGATTTTGAGAATGTCCACCTACTAACTAGGACCAAATGAAGTTTATAAACCAGAATGAGGAACTAGAATTAGAATTTACAGTTGATGCTTAAGGTTAGGAATTAGATTTAATGTTTTCATCACGAACTGATATCGGCTATAATGCCTAAATTATATTTTGCCAAATATATAAATGAATTCCACTCCGAAATCCGAGACTCGTTATCTTATACGTGATTGGTTCGTCCATAAATTATAGTCTCACCACAATTCCGTCAGAATGTCATTAATATTGATTTGTCTTGACAACATTTCAGATCGAGAAATGTCAAGGTAATAAACAACAGAAAACTTTTGAATCCATTGTTTCTAAAAGGGATAAAACGGTTACTGATCAATAGAATCATTTAAATGCATTGTATGAAAGCTCAAGCAAAGACTCTCTTGTTCTAATAATCAGTCATTCAGTTAGAATTAAATGGCTCACTATTTTAAGTTCAGTGTGTTTATCAACACAGTATCACTTTTATTTAGTTTCATCTGTGAAGTTGCGTCTTACTATAGATTTAATTGAAGCTGCTAACTTGGTAACATACTACTGAAGAGTAGATTTTTTACAACATAGTTTCTTCATAACAACTGTCAATAAGGTCCATGGATATCATGAGTTTCACAAAAGATAAAATTAACATGACATTTTATGAGCGAAGATGGATAGTGGCTCGCAGTGGAATCCAGGACGCGCGTATCGTCCTATTTGGGACTCGTCAACTGGATGTACCTGCATCTCAGAGTAGATGTTCACTCTGGGACTCGAACCCAGTACTTTTCGCTCCAAACGCCATTGTGTTACCCACTCAGCTACTGAGTCCTGATAGCCACTTGCTTGTGTAATGGGGTGAAGTTTAAATTCATTGATCAATTACAGTCCTAAACATCAATGGGAAAATTCAAATAAATAATACCAAGTGAATGACATTTTATGATTCTAATCGGATTATCTAAATAATTGTTTTTACTACCCTTGCGGCTAGTTCGACGCAAATTACTGTTCTTAAATATAAGAGAAATAAAGTTATCACTTAATTATCTCTTTTACATGGGATATGTTTATCAGTTCCTAGTGTTTTCATACCCAAAAATTTATTCTGGAAACAATGGCCAGTATGCCATCAGAATATTGTTTATCAGTAATTTCCAGTAAAGAGACTATTGTATTAGATAGTACATATTTGTTCACATTGTATTATTTACAATTATTTCTACTTAATGTTTACATTACTGTTGTTCATTTGTTTTTACTATTATTCTAGATTTTATTTCAAAACTGAATCCGATGAATTAAATACCAATATGATTTATTATGAAATTATTGATGATACAGAAGAGATACCTCGTTGGAAAGGTTTAATATGGGCTAAAATTGAAATAGATCACAATGAAGTATTATAAATAGTAAACATTGGTTTTCATTCCTGTTAATGCATATGTACATACCTTTAAGAAATAAAAATATATAAATTATTTCTAAATTATTTAACTTTTGTATAGTCTAATATACAGCAACATGGTCTGTTTTTAGGTTAAATAAGTGGATAGTTACATGATCGATAATTATATCACCAAGATTTTATGAATTTTGAAAATCTTGTCGACACCTCATTGAGTTTTTGATGGACCATTACGTTTGATTTGTCTTTGTAAATATGGACTGCACTTAATATATCCGACAGTGCATTTGATTAATTAAACATTTAACTGCTTTTTACGAAGCATCTTCAATCGTAGATGTTCCAAAAAAAGAATTTTTATAAAATTACGTAACTAAGACTACCATGGCTGAATAAAAACGGTCATATTTTCCTAGTTGTGACAAAAACGTTAAATCTAGTACTTTGTAATCTTTGTATGATAATACCTAAGTTGTGCTGCAAACACGAGTTTATCAATTTTAAATGATGAGCGACCTCTAATTCAATGAATAAGCATGGATAATTACTTTATTCTAGTCAGTATAGAGCTGTGAATATTGTTAGGTTTTGACTGAGATCATGGACTGATTATTGTTAGACCACCATTGAAAACCTAGAAGCACTAGACGGCCGGCTGGGACTTCCCAGCGGTACGCATCCAAGATTCCTCACTCTAGACTCAAACCCAAAACCGTCGTTCTCGTGCGCGAACACTTGACCTCTAAACCGCTGAGCCGGTCGGTATTCGATTGTGTAAATGTTTGATTTCAACCAATCCACAATATTGTGCGACCATCTTCCATTGTATTCGGTGGATCGTTTGTTCAGTTGACTGACACTAACTTGACTATGTTCTTTTTCTTTAGCCCTAACAGCAAATCTCAAGACTATAGGCGTAAATATTTTAAAAATGTGATTAGTTTAAATACTATCAAAATATATACTCAATATGTCCAGGTGCATGAGTTTTTTTTGCCTAAATCTGTCAAGGTGTAACATGCTGAGAAACAATTTATCTCTGGCTGTAACCACATTTAAACTTCAATCTAGTAACAGCACGATTACTAGTGCTTGTTTTTATTAAAAAGTTAATAACTCCAAAACTTGTTAACTTTTATATTCAACCTGAAATAATAGTAACTGATTATATCATCATTAAAATTATTAATATTAATGGGCATGGGTATGAGGAGTGAAAAGGGGGAATGGCTTAAAAATTGCTCATTAATGCTGTAGGAGGGTTTGAATTATAAACCTAAGCCACAGTTTTTTCATGTTATTTTGCCTAATCATACAATTAGAAATCAAAGTTGCACAGTGATTTCAAGACACAGCCTAATGTTCGTATGTTTGAATAACGGATTAAATTTTATTTAATACTAAATTAATAACCTTCATTGAACTGAAAAGCTATATTACTCTCTCAAATTTTTGTCTTTTGACACTTCAAAAACATTTCCAAGAAGTACGACTGTTTATAGACACAAACATACGACATTAAATTACAGTATTATGATTATTTTTGAGAAGTGTGTTGTACTGAACATGGTTTTCATCTAATGATGTAAACGTTTAATATTTCCTAAAAGACAGTTGTGAACAGACAGAGAACTCTGAAATATTTTTATTGGCTTCACAGAAAATCAGAGATCTATTGGTATACTTCATATGCTGAAATTATATTATGTACTCTGTAAAGAAACTATCTTGTTTTTAAGCCGAATGAGTAGGAAACAGATGCTTTTTTGTTTATATCGTGAGGATATGAGACTGAATAAATGGTGGTTAGTTTAGAAAGCTCATTTAAAATATTTTGGTTTCATATCACCAAAGATCTGGATCAGACTTTGACAAATATTATTTCTAATCGTTAATTTAAGACACATAATATGATTCTCGAGCAGATATTCATTTGTAAATACCATTGAACAGTGGATGAATGTAATTTGAATGGAACATATAATACTTCAGCTTGATTCATACCAAAAAGTGACAATTAATAATAAAAATGAATTAATACTGAGTTACGTGAACGTTAGTTGCTAATCGACGAGTTAAGCTTATGTACTTCAAAAAGTATAATCACTTTGGCTTCTTTGAAATTACATGTTTCAAATCATATTGTCTTACCAGTTTAACTAAAAACTGAGAGTTTGAATTATACGATTCTTAACATTTACTACCTAAAGGGTTTAAACTTCCTGTCTAATTTTTGATTTAATAATTTAAAATACCTCAGTTCATATTTTCCTCCATTCCTCTCATCAGAATTGCATTTAAATATATATGTGTATTTCAGATTTTCACTAGCTTACATCATTCATCAATATTCTAATAAACTAATTGTCATTTTTGATTCTGAAGAGGCTTTTGTGGAGATTTAGTATTTTCATAGTTGAAAGCGTGAATCAATTAAAGCTAGACTACCAGGGAAAACCTTGAAGCTCTGGAAGACCGATTCGTCCTATTGTGGGACTCCTCAGCAGTGCGCATCCACGACCTCGACTCACGAGATTCGAACTCAGGACCTACCAGTCTCGCGCCAGAGCACCTAACTGCTAGACCACTGAGCCGGCATCCCATAGTGTTTACGTCTAACTCCAACCAATCCATGAACTTGAGTAACCGTTCACTAATTGTCTTCAGTGAGTTCCTATCTCACAACAGACCACTAGTGACTGACTTCGAGAGGTAAATCCAGGAGTTCTAGTGAGAAGCCATGACCAGTGGAGTTCGAACTAGGTCTGTTGTGAGATGGTAACTTACTGAAGACAATTGGTGAACTGTTGCTCAACTTCGTGGCTTGGTTGGAGTTAGACATAAACACCATGGGATGCCGGCTCAGTGGTCTATCGGTTAAGTGCTCTGGCGCGAGACTGGTAGGTCTTGAGTTCGAATCTCGCATTTCTGAATCTGTTTATTTATTTCACTCTACAAAACATTTTCTCTATGTACAGACTTCATTTAGAGAATTATTAAAAGATTGACATCACCATTATTTAAACTACTTATCAATGCACTTCTATCATTCTATACGGTAACAAATTGAAGACATTTAGATTTCCAAAATAATCATCCTATTCCAAGATCATTAAGTTAAACGATTATAATTCCATTTCATTTCAACTCCATGATTTCAAACAAAAACTGTTACTTGAAACAGCAGTTTTATTAATAAATCACTTCATTGTCTATTCGTAAAGTCTAAAAACCAATTCAAACCTAACTTATTAGTAGTAAATTAGAATAATTGGTTTTTATGATAATTTTACTTAAAATGTCTTCCAAGAACCTATATGGTGTATAACTGTCTGATATATGTATATATATACTACTTTAATTTCATTTAAATAATAGTTGTTTTTATTATCACCATTTCGTTCATAATATAAACACAAAGAATCCAGAAAAAAAACGTTTATCTTTTAAAAACTTGTTATTTAATGTAAGAAGAAGAATGAAAGAAAAGGCACGTGTTCAACGAACTGTAACATCAGTAGGTGATGATGTTGTTTTCATGATAATGACGATGGTGATGATAATGATGATGATGATGACAGATGATGGATAAATTCATTTATTTTTGTTATCATTTTAGATGAGGTCATATCTTTTCTATTGTTCCCATGTGATTTCATTAATAAATAAAAAAAATTATAAGTGCCAGACATAAGACATTAAAAAAAAGGGGTATTCATCTAATGGCGTGTAAGTGTTAATCTTATTTGGCATACATACAATAGATATGTAGATTTCATTTTTAATAATTAACTCCCGTATGTTGTATATCTATGTGTAAAATTCAGTCAAGCCTGTCGATCATTGATGAATTAACTTTTATAATAATCAAATGGCAGCTGTATTTATATAATGTATATATCATTATTATTATTAAATGTCGTGTAAGAAAAGGAGACAGGTGATAAAATAAAATTTATTTTCTCTGTTTTCTTCAGTTAATTTCAGTAATAGCACACTATTAATGAAAAAATTCTTAAGGTCAATAGTATCTTATTCAACATGTAATTTATAAATAGTATCACGATTATTCTGTTTTTAATTTCTCTTGTTTAAAATATATCATAGTTGAAATCATGAATCAGTTGAAGCTAGACCACCATGGAATATCTGGAAGCACTGGACGGCCGTTTCGTCCTATTATGGGATGAAATCAGAAGTGCGCATCCACGATCCCGCACTCGTGAGTTTAGAACCCAGGACCTACCAGTCTCGCGCCAGAGCACTTAACCGTTAGACCACTGAGCCGGTATCCAACGATGTTAATGTCTTACTTCAACCAATCCACGATTTTGAGCAACCGTTCAACTATGAAAATACTGAAATCTCCACAAAACCCCTTCTGATCTAAAATATATCAGCCTACTTAAAGATAAAACGACGGAAGACTAAAATTTTGTTTTTGGTGAACAGAAATAAGAATCGATTTCATAATGTCATTTATCGGGGAATTATTTTATGTGAGAATAGAAACATCATTGGAAGTTTGCCGATGGTAATGTTATTGTCATTTTGCAAAATAACTTGATTACTTAGTGGTATATCATAAGTTAAAGACCAGAAGAATTCAGTTAGTATTTAAATAATGACAAGAACAAGCAGATGGCTATCAGGACTCAGTAGCTAAGTGGATATTGCGATGACGTTTGAAGCAAACAGTACTGGGTACGATTTTCAGAGTGAACATCAATTCTGAGATGCAGGTACATCCAGATGATGAGTCCCGAATAGGATGAAACACGCGTCCTGGATTCCATTGCGAGCCACTATCCACCTTTGCTTATAAAGTTTGTGACTTCAAGCAATATTAAGGCAGTCCGCACAGGATGCCCATATACCAACAAGAGACTGATCAATTGCAGTCCTAAATAAGAGTGGGAAGATACAAGTATACAACACCAAGTGAATGTCAAGAAATGTAGTTTATTTTGGTTATCCATTGAGAAGTTTTTATCAACTGAAGATATTCATTATGGAGAACTGATATTATTTGGAGAACAGTTGAAAATAGAGAAGTAGTGGATATGTATTTCAACTTTGGTTCTGAGTCAGCTCTTTTATGAAGTGATTATTCAGGTATAGCTGAATGGCGAAAAACCTAGAAGCTTGATTATTAGTAATTCTGTTAATAATCTGTAAAGACATCTTTTTCTCAGAATAATATTTGTTGTTATTCACGATCATTTGAAGAGCTATCACATCGTGTGAATCACTCATGATAGAGAATTTCACTTATTTACTTTCAAAACAGATTTATAGCATTTCATAAGGATCATTTTCATACGATTAGTTCCTAGTATCTTGATAGACTCTATTTTAAATGTTTGATGATATTCTATAGTAGAATGTGTTTACAAACTTATATAAAACTACTCTCCACTTCTGATGGCACCAATGAATGTGTAGGATTTGAATTTCGGAACCAAAATTAATTATAAGTGCTATTTTACGAAAAAAAGCGGTGGCGGAATTAAAACCTAGATTTATTATCCTTTTGTTTGTTACTTCTAAACATCTTTCACACTTGATGATAACATCAAATCTTAACCTTAACTAACTAAAGTTTTGTTTGAGAATCAGTTAGATGCAATATTGAGATGAAAGAAGAGATTTGTAGATTAAATGTAAGTTTTTGTAAATATTTTGTTTTTATGTAACTCAATGATTTAGTTGTTATGATTTTTTTATTGCAAACGAATATATCTTTCACTTTTATTCGAGACATATTATGGTCTTCTTCTGTCGTTGTATTAACACAATTGCGTAAGTGAACATACTAATGTATCTTCTAGATAATCGTGAACAAGGATTCAACTGAAAAATGTTGAAATCCCGGGTGGAGTAAGCACAACGAATCCCAGAGGTTTTAGACACTCAGGACTTATGGTATTCACTAAACAACAGACATGTTGACACAGATCCTGCTCATCAGCCAGCGTCACAAACATTAAATAACTGCAAAGTTAAATTTCAGGCACCAAAACAATCGCTGCATAGCTGAATACAGTAAGTGGAAATATGACTTTTGATACTAAATGTTGATATTCTGAGTCATCAAGATAAACTACTCGAGCACTTGAGATAAAATCTCAGTAATTTCTTTCAAGTTACTTACTGTTGTCTTGGAATGAAAAAAGTTACATGATTAAGCCATATATACTAAAGAGAACACTGAAAACTACAAAAGCATTATAATTTTAGTTTCTTTGACAGATTTAGCGACAAAACAGCATCCTTATAGAATACTCCATGATAATCTAATGGTTTGTAAGTTTAACATAGGTCAGTTTGTGATAAACAGCGGGACTATGTTCTACTGTCACTAATGATAACTGGAGTACTTCCAATGTACTTCAACCCTATCAATCACAGTTCTTCTACTAGAGCTACTGGAATTGGGTGTCGAAATAAATCTCTAGTAAATATGTAGTGTCTATCAGGTAAATAGTTCGTAGAGATTCTGTTTCATTTGACGATAAGTTGCTCATTACAGACAGACATCAATTTGTTTCAAACCTGAAGTTAAAGTAATGTAGGATTTTAGTTGATTTACCGTCATCAATTCGGTAAAACTAATGCTATCGGTATAGGATTGTGCAGATTGTTGAGTTTAAATTAATATCATGAATGGATGGACGTTAAAACACCATTGGAAACCTGAAAATATTGGACGGCCTTTTCGTCCTAGTATGGTGGACGGTGGCTCAATATCGTGGATTGGTTGAAGTTAAACATTAACATAATCGAAAACCAGTCGGCTCAGTGATCGAGAGGTTAAGTATGAGCGCACGAGACCGAATGTATTGGGTTCGAGTGCGGGATCGTGGATACACACTGCTGAGAAGTCCCATACTAGTATGAAACGGCCGTCTAGTGCTTCCACGTTTCCAATGGGGGTCTAGCATTCATTTAATCATTCATTATGTACACATTATTTATCTATGAACCAGTAAAGCAATGCAAAACTGTACAATCTATTATTTTGTAATTTATTTAATTTTTAAAAATGAAAACAAAATATTTATCATTCAAATGATTTTCATATTAAAATTGATTGAATAGCAAATGCGCCAAATTTGAGTCATTTTTTGTTTGTTTGTTTGTTTATTTATTTATTTATTAATTATCATTCATGGTTCTAAATACAATTTAGATATGCCAGTTAATTACATTTCTAATATCATTTAACTTTTTTAAAAAAAAGAGTATAGAAAAAATTTAAATAAACATCTGCTTAATAAAGTTACCATAAATAATGTTTATTTCTTCGATTTGTAAACAATAAATCATGGTAAGTTAAATCTGATTTCAGTAGTCATCTATATATGTTGGATTGGTACTAAATATGACTCTTTAAAATTACCGAATTTGATCTTTAACCTCTTAGAGTAGAATAACAAAAAGGGGGGATCCCCCCCTTAAAAGAAAATGAATTTAAACAAAGGTTAAATCAGCATTCTATGAGTGGAAACTTAGGCTTTCTGTTTTAATCAAAACAAAATATTTCAAAAAATATTTATATTTAGAATGAAAGTTTGCAGAAAATGAGGTTAGTTCTAATGATTAATTAAGAAATTATTTTTAAAGGAGGACAGTTAAAATATTCATATAATCTGTGGCTGCTGTAAAAAGAATAATTGTCAGATTATCTATATTAATCAGAAGGGGTTTTGTGGAGATTTCAGCATTTTTCATAGTAGGTAGGTCATGGGTTCGAATCTCATGAGGCGGGATCGTGGATGCGCACTGCTGAGGAGTCCCACAATAGGAGGAAATGGCCGTCCAGTGCTTCCAGGTTTTCCATGATGGTCTAGCTTCAATTGACTCAAGATTGTCAATATATTTAATACAATTAGATACGTTTGAACAACAGAAATTATTCTACGAAGTATTTTTTATTGAATATGATAGAGGATGTTTGTATCTCCCAGTGCAAATAGGAATGTGCTGGCGATAAGGAATACTATTGGTTATTATAACAATAAGTGAGCTGTCTTTTCTACAGCGTTTATTTTGTTTATTTTTTTTCCTATACTTAACCTCTGATATGGTTATTTATCACTTTGTTTCAGAGCAGTTGGATAAGCTTATTTTGAATATACCTAATAATAATTGAGTAACTTTGATGGCAATTTTATTTTTATAGAAAAGCGTGTTGAAGACGTCAACAAAAATTCTCTTGGCTCATTTTTTAGAAATGTGCGATAACGATGCTGTATGGGAAGACAGTGAAAGCCTAACGATCAAATCATCCATCTTAGCAGTATAAAATTATCAAAATGCTTTGTTTCAATTTACCTCAACTTACAGCAAAGTTGCGAAGAATCTAGGAATAAAATATGTATCTTAATTTTGGTGAATCGCAGAGGTGAACAATTTTCACATAGTTTGCTTCTAGTTTCTACTGTTTGTTATTGTATTCTCAACTGTTAGTATTAAATAGTACTTGCGTTCACATTACAAACTTGTCATGCTTCGAACTGCACTAGGTCGACTTCCCTGGCAGCGAGCACCAACCAACGAGGAAGCTGTGAAAGGAGCGGAATCTTCTACATGCTTGAGTGGCGCTATCCATAAACAAAGAGAATCTGAAACGGACGTGAAAACACGCTACTGTTGAAGAATATATGGACTCAACAGAACTGTCACTTAACACTGAGGTCAGAATTTTCAATATCAACTTTAAAACAGTTCTTTTATAAGTATATGAAGCTTAGAGAAACACTACAATCATCAAAACATACAGTTGTTTAATCAAGATACTTCAAATCCATTGACAAGAAACTATCAGTAATAGTCTACTATGGTAAAAAAACAATCTTGCTGCCAGCTGAAAAGGAAGTTCGCAAAAGACTGAATTTTTGGACAGGAAACACATTATGGAAATCACTAAACTGCATCACAAATCAATCCCTAACTTGGAATCCTCATGGCAAAAGGAGGTGGAGGATAGATAACATCATGAACATGAATTGTATTTGATTACAACCGGAAAGATGTGCCCAGAACAGGGTTGACTGCAGATTCTATGCCTCAGTGGGGGTTACAGGCTTAACTAAGTGGGCAAGTAAAATAATTCCGAATTTTTATGAAACCATAACACAAAAAAAACAATCAAAGATCTATACTCTAGATTTCGGCAGACGGAATTTAACAAATATAAATAAATAATTTAATAAATTTCTTGAAGTTCTAGTGAGAAGCTGCGACCAGCGGAGTTCAATCCGTATGGGGTGGAGAAAGTTGTTGACTTCAAACAATAGATGAAGGATTGTGCAAGATAATAAATCGGTTGAAGTTAGACATTAACACCGTCAAATGTTATACATTAGCACACAGGGCCGAAAGTCCTGGGTTCTAGTCTCGCATACGGAAACCGTGGACGCACACTACTGAGAAGTCCTACACTAGGACGAAACGACTGTCCAGTTCTTTCATATTTTCACTAGTGATCTAGCTTAGATCGACTCATGAATTTAATTATTAAAATATAAAGGAATTAGAACTTCTACTTATATGCGAAATACTCTATAAAGTTAATATCACTAAGAGATACATAACAAACAAGAAAATGATTCATCACAAATGAAAATAAAGGTTATAAAGTAACCAATGATTCTCCACTTCTAACTTCCATATTATCTATACATTTAACTATTGAGTAGTACTCTTTATATCATTTAGTAGATCAGAAAGGAATCAACCAATATATTTTGTTTTGTTATGTACAACAATCTGTATAAATCTTAATAAAAATGTCACAATAATCTTATAAAAATATGATAAAATGATTATCATAAATCCTTATGACAAATAAACAGTTACATGCATAAATTTCTAATCCAATTTTTTTCTGTTTTTCTTGGTGATTCCTTCATTAAGGGAGGCAAACAAAAAAATCAAAAAAAATTTTTTTGCATTATAAGACTGTTTCACAATTGGAACAACAAAAATATGTCATAATTATTTGCTTCATTTATTAAATTTTCTTAATATGACAGGTACTTATTACAACTGTCTGTCATGAAATGTATGTAACAAACGTAGAAATGGAACGTTATTAGTATCGATGTACATGTCTCTGATACAAAAAAAAACACTTTAACTCGTTTATCACTTCTAAGTAGTTAGTGAATAATTGTATTCCCTTCAGTAGAAAAATCCAGTGTTGTACAGCATTTAAGAGATTAAAATAAAATATAATTAGTTTTCCTAGGACAGTATTTTATTCACCTAACTCACCTAACCTATACTGAACAAAGTATCTTTTTCGATTAGGCAATTTTATTAACAATAATGATTTTTTTTAAATGTCATTTGTTTGACTACGGTAAACAACTCTTATCATGAAATTTTTAATATCTCAACATCTCTTCTAAGCAAAGGTCGATGGTGGCTAGCAGTGGGATCCAGGACGTGCGTTTTGTCCTACTTGGGACTCGTCATATGGATGTTTATTGATCCCAGAGTTGATGTTCACTCCAGGACTTGAACCAGGCACTGTTTGCTTCAAAGCCATCGCAATATCCACTTAGCTACTGAGTCTTGATAGCCTTTTTGCTTGTGCAATGGGAGTGAAGTTTGAATTCACCTTATGACTCAAGGCAATATTGAAGTAATCCGTACGGTATGCAATGCCAATAAGAGGCTGATCAATTTCGGTGCTAAACATCAATAGGAAGATTCAAACACAGAATACAAAATGAATTTAACCTTCTCTTTTAAATACATTTAATCCTATCACCTTTCTTACCAGTGACAGGAAACATTGGTAGTTCAAGTTTTGTTTAGCAGTAAATAGCCCCAAAATAGTTTGGAATTCTTTTATGGAATTATGTAAGTCCGTCGTATGAGTTCTGGATAATGTTGACAATCTTCTCAGGAACTCCATCGTGTCGAAGAAGTTTCCATAATGTTCTCCTGTCTACACTGTCAAACGCCTTATCATAGTCAATGAAATTCATGTATAGTAACGAATTCCACTCAACTGATTGTTCCACGATGATCCGTAGTGTCACAATCTGGTCTGTTCACGACCGATCCTTACGGAATCCAGCCTGATGATGTTGAAGTCGAGCGTCTACTGCATCTTTCATCCGGTTGAGCAACACTCTGTTGAAAACTTTTCCTGGTACTGACAGTAGTGTGATACCTCTGTAATTCTCGCATTTGCTTAAATCTCTTTTCTTTTGCAGTCTTCTGTTCTTTTTCTCAAATGTTGCTGAAGGTAATGTAGAGTATCTTTGCAGGTACCTCTATATCTGACTTCAGAGCAACAGCTAGTATGTTGTCTTGTCTAACTGCTACCTTCCCACTCTTAGTTTGTTTGATGACCATGCTGATTTATTTGATCGTTCGTGGAGTGACATCCATAGAAAGGTCTATGTGTACTACTTCGATATCTAGTGGGTCCAGTGGAACTGATCTAGTCAAAAGTTCTTCAAAGTGTTCTAAGTTACTTATATAAACTATCTTCCACATATGCTGATTGAAAATATCATTACTTAAGCATGATAGACATATATATTTATATAATTTGAGAGACAGGATATGGAATGATTACATAATTTCTAGTTTAACTCAAATTCATATCATTACTGAAATAATAATTACAAATCCATCATTTAAATATAAAATCTTTCTTTTCATCCTATAAAATTTTTATTTAAAGGAAAACAACACAAAACAAACAATAAATAGGAACCTACCGTTAGAATTGGTTAATCATATTGGTTATTGAGTAACTCATGTGTATTTATTAAACAAAACAATGAAATATTTATGTATATTCATTGTTGTTTTCTTTTAGCTTATTTCACCTTCTCATTGCTTTTACATTGTGTATTTATATTACCTCAGGCTAAAATTATGATGACTAATTATAAAGAGATGTCAATTTGAATGATGTATAAGATATTACTTAAATATACTTTTTATTTCTTTATCATGCAAACAATTTAAGGTCATGTTAAATGTTATTGTGGATAATAATAATAATAATAATAATAATAATAATGATAATTATCCTAAGAAATAAACGTTACATTATTAAAAGGAACTTTACATCATGAAATGACTTTAGATAAAGAACTTTGAAAACTCGGTTGTATAGAACTGATATTTTGTTCGAGTATTGTACTCCGCTTCAATGAGCACTCATAACAAATATAAGGGAATAAAGTTGAAAAATTCAGTTCTTGTAAAGAATATGTTACTTTTAAAAACCTCTAAGTTGGTTTCTATTGTTTCATATTATCAACTTTAATTATTCCATTATATTAGAAGATAATGATCGATTGTCATTAGTGATACACTTTTCAAGTTTAAAGTAGATGAACTTCTTAGATCATAACTCGCTAGGAATACTAGATATCTTCTTAGAGTTAGTCAGTAATGAGATTCTTTGAGTATTCTTACTGATTTCCGGATAACTACTTGAAGCCATCAAATACTAAGTACAGTTCAAAGTTCTCTCAGTTATATTTCATGTAATTGTTAACAGATATGATTTATATTGAAAATACGATACCCTTCAATGTGTGATTTAGACAATTTTAATGAACAACAGCTAGGTTAAGAGTCATATCCGAGGAGAAACTAAAATCGATCAATTTATCAGTCATACGATATTATAATATACTACTTAATGTCATTTTTCCAATGAACTATATTTTAAATTGTAATCAATATTCATCTGAAAGTATTTTTTAGTATTTATTTATTTATTTAAACACATAAATATTGGTACAACGGGGCACCAGATATAAATGCGCCATACAAATCTCATTTGATTTGTGTGAGGGCTGTGATACTGCCCAGGTGCCCAAACTGGAGCAGGTGGTTTTCTGAAGGGGCCACACCCGGAGCCTTTAAACTAAAGGTCTGATCCACAAGGCAGTGGAGCATCGTGATGAGATGCAGTCCCATGGTAGTCGGTGACCAATGATTGATTCACACTCCATTTGTTCCCTCAGGATACTGGAGACCATGTGCACCATTGGTTTGGAATCAGGGTTTTCCAACTCCCCTAAATAGACTTTCTGTGTCTACCGACTCGGTTAAAGCGCCGGACATTCGCTTTTCGTTCTTTCAATTTAGTAAACAACAACCCCGCCAGGAGAAGGCAGTGAGTAGGACTTCACTGGCAGAGGCTATATAGGCATGGCCATGTGAGAGCATTTCGAAGAGGGAGAGCGGACTCTCCCCACTCTACGTCGTACAGAGCATTTTGGGGCATTTTAGTATTATGAAAGACTGATACCTCCTGAAGACTGCATGAAACTATATATATATATATATATATATATATGTGTCCGCTGGGTAAGTTTTTAAGGTTTGTTTTGCAGGGATGCATACTGACACCCTAAATCTCCAATGGGATCGAAATCAATACGTTCACTATACCCATTAGACCAGGGAGGTAGAATCTAGTCATTTACATGTGTAGTCGGATACTTAAAATCTTCAAAACCTTTTGAAAGTACATTTTCGTAGCTGAAATCTGTGTTGACATTTATTGACCAGATTTTGGCCAGACCATCTGTATACCTGATTTCAGGATGTAAAATAAGTTCCCGTAATGTTAAGACAGTAGATTCATTCTAAAACTTTTTGTGTGTGAGGTTTTGCTAAAAAACTTCATGTTTTCCCAGAGTGAAATCAAGTTAAATTACTTCTATCGCTTTTACTCTTATTTCTAAATGATCTTGTAAGAATCATTTAGCCTGCTAGTCACAGTTTAGCCATCAGATTAGGCTCTATAAGTCAATAACTTGTATTATAACTCCTAGAATTCATCTCAAATCTGAAGAGTCTCAAGCTGAAATGAAACAAAGGCAGATTATTTCCTAGTTCTTTACTTATCATCTAATGTCAATACATGTGATCAGCCGTTACTGTATATACTGATAATTAAAACATCGTATTAAAACATGGTAATAAGTAGTAGATGAAGACTCATTCCTAATGTCCAAAGTAGTATTGTAGTGAACAAGAACACGAGCGGGGACAATCGAATGTATTTAAGCACAAATTACAGACCATCTCACTAAATTCTGATAACAATACAATAAACAGTTAATTTACAAAATAACAACCAATTGTCTCAATCTTCACTGTTCCTTCTGTAAATATCAGTTCATTTACTCTAATTTCATTGTTCATGCATTTTTCTACCAATTGAGCTTCATTTCAGTTCTTTTCTTATCGCTGTTCTGCCAAAATACATTCTATATCTGACCATCGCCATATACTACTTCTATGGATATAAGTAGACCACATTACAGTATAACTAATTTTGTTCAATCAATTTCTCAATCATAATATATTCTTTTTCTAAATGTTTATCAAATTTTCAAATCATATATTGATTATGTTACTAAGTTAGTTAGGCGACAAATATATTTTATTGAACAGAATTATCTATTTTTATTAAAACAATAGAAACCTCTATTAATCTTCATTAGTTTTAAAAACAATATCGAGTCAGACTGATTAACTGATGATGATGTTGATGATTGAGTTCAATAATCATTATCAGTTAATCTTACTTTTTTGTCCTATATCTATCTATATAATCATTGTAAATAAAGAAATATAGTGAATAGGTTTATAACTGTCAATCATATTTGAATTAAAAAGACATACATTATTGCTAATTCTATTCGAGGGTAGTACAACAAAACAAAAAAAAACAATGTAGCATTACTGTATGCTATATTTTATGTGAAATTTCACCACGAACAATTGTGTGGTTATTCCTAATATATGTCCATTAACAAACTAAGTCTATCCTATCCTTTCTCTCACTATCTTCCTCTCTCTCTTGATTAAATTTTATGTACTCTCTCTATTCATTCTATTTATCTATTTATCTATCTATTTTCTCATTTTAAAAAAACAACAACAAATCTTGAGTAAAAAAATACAGTGAAAAGAAAAACACAATTTTTATCGTTCAAAATACCCCAGAACATTGCGTGAGCTTATATTTAAGTGAGCGAAAGAAATAACTGAAATTTTTAGCTAGAAGTTAGTAGATATAGAAGATTATATGAATAAGATGGTTTATTTATGCCATTTATGGTTTGATTGATTCACTGTCTTTTTGTTAATTTCCATTCATCGATATTAAATATACTTGATTAACCAATCATTCTTAAAGAACTTCAATTTCTATAACCACAATGTTCATTATATGTCTGATATATACTACTTTTTCAAAAGTCCACTACTGATTACAAAGATTTAAAGTTGATGATTGATATAAATGAAATTCATGTGAATAATTCATGATTAAAGTTACAGTTTTAGACTCTTTTATTTGATACTTTCTTAAAAAGATCCACTTATAGAAAACAAACATGGACAGCCAGCTGATCAACTTCTATAGCTGGGTTCCATTAGGCAGAAAGATGAATCTTTTATTTGAGTCAATTTATTTAAATATGAAGAATCATTTTCATACGATTAATTCCTAGTATCTTGGTTCTAGATAGACTCTATTTTGAATATTTGATGACATTCCTTAGTAGAATGGCATCAGTCCTTGAAGTCACTAACTTCTAGTCTGAGCTATATTGGTAGATGCAGACTACTTGGTCGACGTCCGCGTGACTATCGTAACCAATTATTGGAGACTCTAGGTGACATGGCTCAGAATCGATCACAATGGCGCAGGTGTATGCACTCTCTGTCTTACATTCAACCTTCAACCAGGAAAAGTTTTCAACACAGTGTTGCTCAACCGGATGAAAGCTGCAGTAGACGCCCAACTTCGAGATCAACAGACTCGATTCCGTAAGGATCGGTCATGCACTGACTAAATTGCAACACTATGGATCATCAATGAACAATCAATTGAGTAGAACTCGTCACTATACATCAACTTCATTGACTATGATAAGGCGTTTGACAGTATGGACAGGGGAACATTGTGGAAACTTCTTCGACACTATGGAGTTCCTGAGAAGATTGTCAACATTATTCAGAACTCATACTGTAGTGTGGTCCACTTATATCCATAGAAGTGGTATATGGCGATGGTCAAACGTAGAATGTATTTTGGCAGAACAGCGATGAGAAAAGAACTGAAATGAAGCTCAATTGGTAGAAAAATGCATGAACAATGAAATTAGAGTAAATGAACTGATATTTACAGAAGGAACAGTGAAGATTGAGACAATTGGTTGTTATTTTGTAAATTAACTGTTTATTGTATTGTTATCAGAATTTAGTGAGATGGTCTGTAATTTGTGCTTAAATACATTCGATTGTCCCCATCCGTGTTTTGGTTCACTACAATACGACGGACTACTTTGCAAGCTCGTGTATCGAGGAAAGCTGACAGATGCATTTCCAGTAAGGACCGGAGTCAGGCAAGGCTGCTTACCCCCTCTCTTCCTCTTTCTTCCGGTGGTTGACTTGATTATGAAGACCTCGACATCTGAGGGGAATGAATTATAGTTCGGTCAATTAGTTGACCTCATTAAAACAATATTCGGTATATTACTTCTTAATGAATCAGTATTGTTTAAATAAACCGATTAAATTCTTATTACATCGTTTAAATGATAAGACTAACAAACATATACGGATTGAAACTGTTCATAAATGTTCATCAAGAATTCAACATTTCTTCTTTAAGCTAGAAACCGTCTGTGTGTGAATAATGTAAAGTGATATGTCTCTGTAATCCGACAAAGTACAATAAATAATTCGAATGATGTATGTTAGACTTATTATCTGATGTATAGTTAATTAGTTATTGAACTTGATACGATAGTGTGATATTCCAGAATGAGTAATATAATTTTCCTACAGAAAATTATCCTTTTTGGTTTTATTCTTATTTGTCGGTAGAGTATGTATTGTTAGATGGTTGAAGAGGATTCATTGAAAGTTCTAGGTATTAGTTCTATGCCAGTCGGCTTTTGTTAGCAAGATGTGTCTGCAATCATAAAGGAACTGGTATTTCCAGTGAGATTGTAACTCAGGTCATCCAGTGATGCAGTTAGATGACAGCGCTAGAAAAATCATATGTATTAAGGGGTGTTTATGAGCAGTTTAAATCTACAAATATTTCTATCGTCTTGATTCAGGTAACATAAAAAGATAACTATATTCTTACACATCAATCATTTTTATATTTCATCTACAAGTCAGAAAACTTGAGAAGATACTGGATTAATGGGAACTTTTCATCTAGAAAATAAAGCTCCATACATATTTCTCATTAAAATGATAATACTAGTGAAGTGGAATGTTCAAACTAAAGAAAAGTATAATCTTTAGAGGTTTCACCAGACCAATTATTTCTACATACAGTGATGTCAGATGCTTGTTGATATGGTTTGTCGGAGATTGTTACTGACTGCAGTGTTGAAACGACAACACTTTAGCGATCACAGTTAATTTATATAATTCATGTGAATGTCCCGTTTCTTAACATCATAATATATTAGATTTTACTTAATAGTTAGAGTTATAATATAAGTCGTTTGAATTCAAGAAATTACTGGATTCTAAACAATAAATCTAAAGTTATAATTCTATAAGTAGTCAGGGACAAACAAACAACAACAAAAAAGTACTGGTTTGTATATGGTTGGTGATTTGGAGATAATGTTGTATAATCTCATATGCAATATGAATAACTATATCGTTACTCTTAAGTTGATTGAAATAAATAGTTCGAGTCATAAAAATCAAGTTCAAATTGATCCCACCTATGGCTTATTTATAAGTAACAGTAGAATAAGGTTTATAATCAAGAATTTTTTTTTGGATAAAATTTAAGCTTCCCCTAAAAATAGAAAATAGTGCATATCCAAATACTTTGTGTTGCTAAGGTAATAAAACACTGATCAATAACGTCCAAACTAATCATATTTTGTCACTATTATCCAGAATAATTCATTACCTACAATTAATTGAAATTATCAAACATCAATGTATTACAAAAATTCAATTCTTAAAATACTCAATTTCGATTGTTTAGAATTTTCTTCAAATAAATATTTAGATAAGAATTCATTATTCTATGAACATTCATAAAAATATATGTATATATTGTGAGGATGGTCTACAGGTGAACTTGAGAAAGCTCTAAGAAGCTCAGAAGGAGCCGAACATATTCCATGCAATCAGCTTATGGAAGATTACTCCAGAATCACTACGTGTAGCTTCTCTATTGGACAATGCTGATAATCCCCGATGTGTGGATTGAATAATTATAATGAT
>NW_017386248.1:0-5863 GCF_000237925.1 Schistosoma mansoni | reverse complement strand
TCCAATTAATTTTAGACACATAAACATCCACATAATGACTTTCGTGAAACTTATGGGTATCCTTTGAGTTGTTTTAAATCTATGGAAGTAATACAAGTTCATATCTCAAACATTTTAGATTCATATTTACTCTTTCTTGTAGTCAACGAAATCGTTGATTTATATATGATTTAACAGCTATAGAACAGTACAATTGATAGAAGGATGTTTAGAATGTGTTTCTACCTTATTTTCAATTCTTCATTTTAAGTAATTAACAATTATTTGTTGAATCGTGTAACAGAACTAGGTTTAATCTTTGATCGATTTTCAGTGTTTAGCCATTTTTACAATTACACACATATGAATATCAGATTTGCTCAACAACATAAAACGCTTAATTGATAGGTGTTGGTTAAAAAAAAGAATTAAATTTTCTATTCACTTAGATACTGCTCTAGATTGTGTTCTCGTTAATGATGTGTTACCAATTTAGACAAAACATTCACTTGAGGAAAAGCTATTCTAACTTATAATCACATTTTTAGTAATAGATACCAAACAGTAATGATCAGTATATTTGCTTCTTAATCTAAGTACGATACAGCAAACCAATTGTGTTTTTATCTAGAATCGTATGATTTATATGCGTAGTTTATCTTTATTTTGAAATATAGTTCATTCACCAGAAGAAAAATAGTAAATCACGGATGAATGTTTGTCTACTATCACTTTATTATTGACATAGAAGCTATTAGAATGATAGAGAAGAAGAATTAAACTAAGAAAAACGTGTAGCTGACATATTTCTTACTTACTTATGTCTGTTACCCCTCGTTGAGGAGTATAAGTCACCCACCAGTATTCTCTATTCGACTCTGTCCTAACATATTTCTTATAGAACTCTTAATTCTAGTCTAATCCAATGACGTGATATAAAATATAGTATTATAATACATAAAAATTATAATGACATAAAATGATAATTAAGTCAAATATTTCGCAGCTTCTTATCATGGACTGACTTAAACCAAACCATTATTGAAAGCTCAGAAACATTATCTAGCTGATTCATCTATGTACGGTACTCCTTAATAGTGGCTATCAAAGATGCTGCTAGAAATGCAACCCTGGACTTTGAGATTTCATTTGCAAACACTTAAATATTGATCCATTGAGTTGGTATACAATTGGTTTACGTTTCTAATTAAAATAAATTAGTGATAATGAACTATTTAATTATTGATTGGTTATTTAGAATATACGCGTTTCATCATATCATGACTTTGAAATTCCAATCAGTCACTTTTTTTAATAATATATTTCTAGTACAGGGAAACTGAAATATCTCTGGCATGTAAATTATTTTAAAAGGATTTTATTATCATAGATTAGACTTCTATTAAGTCAGAATCATACTGGTTGTGAAACAGTTGATTCTGTAGTGTTTAGTAAATATGAGCACTTTGTTCATTTAAGGGCTACATGAATTATGTATATTTCTAAGTGAATTTGTCCCATTTAAGCAGAAATGTACTTCCAATCATAGAATTTGTGTTAATTATGGATTCAAAAGTTAATTCATACTAAATTCATTCAAGTAATTAGTACCCTTTGAAATGAGGTGAACATCTGTTCTTGTATGTAGAATAACACATCAATCCCAAATGTTTACATATAACATTGACAGTAAAATGTATCATTGTAGTAAACTATATTTTAATCATGAATACAATATATTATATTCGTTATTAATTAAGCTTTGTTGATAATTCTTTAGACAAGAGGATCAACTGATCTGAATTGCATACTTGAAAACAAGAAGGATAGTAGAACAATTAATCCAAACTCCTTTTGTTTTACTCAGTAACTAATATATGAAGTGGTTGATGAATTTATTGTCTAGACATATCAAGTTTATTTCATTTAGTTAAATCAACTTATTTACTATAAACTTATCTGGTGTAAACAACAATTGACAATTTACACACAAAAAAGTGGGGTGAGGAGAATAAACACAACACAAATAAACAAACATTTTTTTCTACTTTAAAAATAAATATCACTTTAATCGTGAACAATTAGTGATAGAAACAATATTAAGGTAAAAAATAGTGGATAATTCTGTTTGAATGCTGCAAAAAGACTGTATAACTGAAGTTTATCTGATCATCTTTCCTAATACTGATAATTTTTTAGTTTCTTTCGAATAATTTTTTAGTTATGTTGATCTAACAAATTGTTTGTTGAAACAGTAAGCTTCTGATGTTAGACAATCGGAGTTAGTCCGTAAAGAAATTTGATCCAAGTTTTGTGCTAGTAACCATTCATAAGAAAGATAACTGATGCCTCTTGAGATACTCTAAATCTCGTTACTCAGTGTCATCCAGGTGCTACATGGATAGAATTCTGTTATCAACACAGGTTTGATAAATACATATACGGATGACTATTCAGTTTAATATCGGTCTCAATTTTACTTGAACGTTTTGATTTTCCCCCGTCTCCAAGTAAATGACTGAGAAAAGTACTTACGAGTGAATTCAATAACTTGAGAGATGGAATCGACTAACCCTTTATATGGTGGTTTAGCATATAATAATTGTTCATTGATATATATATATATATATATATATATATATATATATATATATATATATATATATATATATATATATATAATGAGAGGTGTTTTTTCAAGCCAATCATCTGACGATAATTTCTGGTATGTAGAGATTTAATATTAAGTGACAAATCTTTTAAAATGATTAAGTTGGTATTGTATCGAGCAGTCTGGTGATAGCATTTCTAAGTGCTGTTGTAGTTGACATAATTGAAGAATTCCTAGATATGATCGTTTTCCTCATGTTCGCAAGTACAACTTCCTCTGAGAAATATCAATAAACAAAACGTGTAGATTTCAGTTATCGAACGAATTCTTTCCAGAAGTTCACTTATAATGAAATTTTTAGTAGGTTGTTCAAATTAATAATTGTTCAGCGTGAAATTTTACTGTACCGCTTTAATACCTAGAGTATCAGGTAACTTATTTTAATTGCCTAAAGGGAATTTTTTTCGCCGGAAGTCAATTACTTATTTTTCAGATATATTTAAAAATTGGTACTTTCCTTCCTTACTGGAATTATTGATCATTCATTCATTCGGTCTGAAATTTATCCCATAAAATATGCTTTATTTTACAAACATCAGGTCAACATTTTATTTTTATATAATTTCTCATAATAACTACCGAAAAGGGGTTTAAAAACAATCTTTAAATGCATGGAGAACAAAACATAAGACACCGAGGACAAACAGTTAAAATAATTTCACTGCGAAGAAAGTCAGACAACTTACCTCTTGAACAAAAAACGTCTAAAGTAAATGAGTTTTAGTTTCACACTGTAACTTTGAATAAATAATTAATATTGCAGTACACATTATGAACATATTATTTATAGAACCATCGAAAGCTATAATGCACCACATAGTTTTCTCTTTCTAGTATGAGACTTTGCAGAGTTGCGCATCCATCATCTGACAGGAATTGGAAATTTTGACTTCCAGTTCTCGTGAAGCACTTTCAACCTTCAAACCACTGATTTGGTATCCGATGTTTTGTATTTTTAACTTCAATTTACAATTCTCCTTGATCATCGTCCAATATTAACTGTAAAAAGGTGGACTTCATAAACTAGTAAGAAAACTATAATTGATAACTTGGTACGTTAGTTAAAGTAGGAAGATAAAGACTTCATCAGAAGATCAATCTATAGTAGTATTTATCAGCCAACAGATATTATGATTTGGTGTTGTTTCATACCTTCTATTCATTCATTCATACCTTCTAGTCTAACCAGTATACATTATTTCTATTCCTTCTTTTATTGCTATTGGTGCTTCTATTTTCAATGCGTTGATACCTATCTTGTTGATTTTATCTCCCCATCCCCTACTGAATCACTAAAACGTGACTTACAAGTTACAACGAAAACAGTTCTATTTAGTATTTATTGTCTAAAATTTACCAATGCTTTAATGCAGTACTTATAATTTTCTTCATTGGTGGATACTACAGGAAATGTTGTGTTTTAAGTGTCGGGGTTAGTATAAACGCACCTGAACAAGAAGCGCTCGGTAAATAATTTCTATACAGGGCTTATATCATCTGGATCACTATTCTAAACCGTGAAACACTGTACAATTGTTATTCCTTAGTTTAAAACATCTCAACAATATTCTCGCACTACCTACTTGATCGAACTTAAGTTGTTCGGGGTTTTCACTGAACACAATTGCTTCAAGTTTTGAGTTGGAATATATTGATCAACATTTTTAACTGCAAACAGTTTGTAACGAATAAATGTTATATTTATCTCAGTTGTTCTTCAAATTTCATCAGTTCTCGATTTAAAATCGTCAAAACATCATCTTGTCAAATGCATATGTATTCATTATGTAATAAGTAATTAAAAACAATCGGGATTTCCAAATTTAGGTGTTTGTGATGATTAACGCCGAAAATTGTAAAACGATATGAGTCATCAGTACACTAGAAGCAGAGATTCTTAGTCAACTATCCTAGAAAATCAAATCACTAATTATTATATTTACTTTATATTAAGAAAACAAATAAACATTGTCTAAATTCCATTGATTATCCAATATAACAATGTAGCATCAAATAATAACGATCATTTAGTGAGTTTAAGGTATAACTACAAAACGATACTATTCAGTAATAGAACCATCCATCCAGAAAATCTTTCATTCAACACCAGTAGTCTAACTGAATATTATGTCCACTTTGACCTATACATATATACATGATGATGAATATTATCATCTCATTTCTTTCTTTCTTTCTCCTCATCATTTATAGAAATAATACTGTAATGATCCAAATGAAAATAAATAAAATTGTACAACTGAATAAATATTCTCGCACGAGTGATTTCTTTATTTTCTATTTTGTTGTTTATTAGTTAATTGTTTCTTGTGAATTCAAAGAAAAGGAAAATGTAAATATCGTAATAATGATGTTTAATCGTGCATATTCTAATCACATAGATGTTCATACTGTTATTATTACTATTACTACTATTATTATCATTACTATTAGTATTACTACTACTACTAGTAGTAGTAGTAGTAGTATTGTGGTAGTATCCTAACTATGAGTAAGACTAGTGACATAATAAATTGGCAGTTGTTTGAATATGAATCGAAATTCATTCAAAGAAGACGCATTTATTAACAATAAAACAACGTATTGAACAAGATAAATAGATTTTGTTAAGTTAAAATGACTAAAAAATAGGTAAGGAAAGATGTAAATAAAAAAAAAGTACCTCAAAGTTATCTTTTTTTTTGTCATCCGATAGAAAAAAAAGAGAAGCGATAAGAAAAAGCACGACTCGCTTCTTTCAAAATGGGCAAAAATATAAATTAGTATGATGAATTAATTTTAAAAATATTATAACATGAAGGTTAATAAACAGTTTAAGAAAATGTCACAAAATTCTGAAAAAAATCCAGTCGGAGTGGAGAAATTCAAACACTTCACTTCTACCCTAAGTTTGTACTGATGATGTCGTTTAGAAGGATGATGAAAGCTCCCCGACCAAACCATCCATCTCAGAGAACAAAACTCTATCAAAATCATCTACTTGAGCTACAAATCTTCTCCACCATCTCAAAATCCAGTTGGATATATAGATGACACATCAAAGTAATGAAACATCGGATATAACGAAGTTGGACGGCATTGAAATATAAAGCATTCATTTTAAGTCACTTTCCTTTTTAAAACAATTAGTCCCTTTGATAAATTTGGATGGTGTAATAAGAAGACGATGATTATTAGAACTATGTGATATCGTAT